>NC_090446.1:1538330557-1538535432 GCF_031143425.1 Pleurodeles waltl
TTAACTCTTTGGAACATCTAGTTAGGACCCTTTTTGACCAATGATTGAATGTTTAACACGATTGGAGGAAAACGTGGAGTCAATGTTTAATTTAATGAAGGCTCAGTTTGCAAGCGTAAGTGTAACAGCCGTCACTACCCAACATCGTGACGAACCAGGCTCAAACAGTAACCCCTTACCAGTGCATAAACAGCCACCACATATGCATCAGCCCATCCAAAGACACGTAGATTTATGCCCTCTACCAGTTAGTATCAGCAGTTCCCCACTTCAAGAAGCACGGCTAAACAGAGGGGAAACATTGACCAGCCTGAAACTCCCCCGAGATCCTTCTTCAACATCAAGAGACACATTAGACCTGCCACCAGCGGCAACTTCCTATGTGATAGTCCTGGCAAATGTCCAGACTCTTTCTGGGAACCACAGGGAATCATGGATAGCGTTGAGGAATAAATCCTTGAATTGGATCGGAACCCGCATGAAATCTGGCATGACAGAAGTTCTCTTTAAAGATATTAAAATGGTCAGGAGGGTAAAATGGGTGGGAAAGAACCAGAAGTCATTTAGGGGGGACTGCGTGGTACTCTCTTTTAAATCTCCAAAACTGGTCGAAGACATCTTGAGTCACCTAAGCCAGCAGCAGATTACCGACTATGACACCATTTTGTTGCCTTTGGGTTTCTTCTATACGCACAACACTGACCAGGTCCGTCTTGGTTTTAATTCTGACAAACAAACAACTAGGTGGGAAAGATATTACTCGATCCCAACCAAAAACAGATTTCATGCCCTCTCTTTGGAAGGCGTTGATTGACTATCATTTGATCAGGAAATGGGTGGGCCTATGACCATTACGCTAATCCCAGTTTCCGATCCATTAAAGAGTGGGCATGGTTTGGTCGAGAGCAATGAAGATGGACAGATGGAGATGGACATTGAACCGAGTCAACCTGCTAATAACGCAGTGCCAATAAGTGGACTCTCCATCCAGTCAAAGGACATAGGGGGTCATTACAACTCTGGCGGTCGGTGTTAAACCGGCGGTAAGACCGGCAACAGGCTGGCGGTCTTACTTTGGGGAATTATGACCATGGCGGTTACCGCCATGGTCATCCGCCGGTTTTCCGTTCCGCCCGCCAGGGCGGAGACGACAGCTGGGCTGGAGACCTGGGTCTCCAGCCCGGCGGCCGTCACTATACCGCCGGCGGTATTTGGACCCGGCTTACCGCCGTGGATTTCATGCGGTTTGAACCGCCATGAAATCCACGGCGGTAAGCACTATCAGTGCCAGGGAATTCCTTCCCTGGCACTGATAGGGGTCTCGAACCCACCCGCCACCCCTACCCCGACTCCCTCCACTACACCCCCCACCACCCCTCCCACCCCCCAAAGGCGTCAGGGCCCCCCTCCCCACCCCGACCCCAACATCACATCACCCATACCCACACGACACGCACGCAAGCACCACCTACACCCTTACACGCACACACGCCGACATACATGCCAACATCCACACACACAGTCAGACACGCACACCCACATTCAGACATACATGCACACATCCATACAGACATACCCACAGACATACACGCACTCATTCCCATACACACAACACCCCCGCAAGCATACACACACTCACACACCCCCTCTACATACACACACGCACACCCCCATGCACCCACATAACACACAACACCCCTCCCCCTAACGGACGATCGACTTACCTGTTCCGTCGATCCTCCGGGAGGGGACGGGAGCCATGGGGGCAGCTCTGCTGACACCACACCGCCAACAGAACACCGCCACAGCGAACCACAGAACGTGATTCGCTGGGCGGTGTTCTGTTGGCGAGGCGGTGGAGGTGGAGCAACCTCCACTTCCCCGCCTCCCGCCAGTATGGCTGTTGGCGGCTCACCGTCGGTAAAAGGACGGAGAGCTGCCAACGGTCATAATAGGCTGAGCGGAAAACCGCCAGCACTGGCGGTCTTCCGCACGGCGGTACCTCGGTGGTCTTCAAAAAAGACCGCCAAGGTTGTAATGACCCTCATAGTATCTAAACAGTCTTCTGTGGGGCAAGGGACTAAAACTGGGGGAGAGGATTACTCATTTTTATTTTGGAATGTGGCGGGTCTGCGCTCGAAAAGTAAGAATGAAGACTGGTCAGAATATGTTCGATCTTTTCACTGGGTGAGTTTACAAGAGACTTGGGGGGTCTTTACAACCTTGGGAAGGAAGGAATTCTCTGGCACTGATAGTGCTTACCGCCGTTGATTTCATGGCGGTTCAAACCGCATGAAATCCACAGCGGTAAGCTGGGTCCAAATACCGCCGGCGGTATAGTGACGGCCGCCGGGTTGGAGATCCAGGTCTCCAGCACAGCGGGCGGAACAGAAAACCGGCGGATAACCATGGCGGTAATTGCCATGGTCATAATTCCCCAAAGTAAGACCGCCAGCCTGTTGACGGTTTTACCACCGGTTTAACACCGACCGCCAGGGTTGTAATGACCCCCTTGGTCCGTGGACCCTATCCACATAAATGGTTTTAGGACACTTCACACCCCGCCATTCCTTGCTCACGGGGCAGGGCAAAAGATGGGCTGTGTGTAAGAGGCTGGACTGGCTTGTAGTGAGTACCAAGGGGTACTTACACCTTGCACCAGGCCCAGTTATCCCTTATTAGTGTATAGGGTGTCTAGCAGCTTAGGCTGATAGATAATGGTAGCTTAGCAAAGCAGCTCAGGCTGAACTAGGAGACGTGTGAAGCTACTACAGTACCACTTAGTGTCATATGCACAATATCATAAGAAAACACAATACACAGTTATACTAAAAATAAAGGTACTTTATTTTTATGACAATATGCCAAAGTATCTTAGAGTGTACCCTCAGTGAGAGGATAGGAAATATACACAAGATATATATACACAATAGCAAAAATATGCAGTATAGTCTTAGAAAACAGTGCAAACAATGTATAGTTACAATAGGATGCAATGGGGAAACATAGGGATAGGGGCAACACAAACCATATACTCCAGAAGTGGAATGCGAACCACGAATGGACCCCAAACCTATGTGACCTTGTAGAGGGTCGCTGGGACTATTAGAAAATAGTGAGAGTTAGAAAAATAACCCTCCCCAAGACCCTGAAAAGTGAGTGCAAAGTGCACCAAAGTTCCCCTAAGGACAAAATAGTCGTGTTAGAGGGAAAATGCAAGGAAAACACAAATCAGCAATGCAACAACGATGGATTCCTGACTGAGGGTACCAGTGGAACAAGGGGACCAAGTCCAAAAGTCACAAGCAGCTCGGAGATGGGCAGATGCCCAAGAAATGCCAGCGGTTGGTGCAAAGAAGCTCTTACTAGGCTGAAGAACTGTGAATACTGCAGGAACGACAAGGGCTAGAGACTTCCCCTTTGGAGGATGGATCCCACACGCCTTGGAGAGTCGTGCAGAAGTGTTTTCCCGCCGGATGGACGCCAACAAGCCTTGCTACACGCAAATCGTGCGTTTGGCGTTTTTGGACGCTGCTGGGGCCTAGGAGGGACCAGGAGGTCGCAAATTGGAACTGCACAGAGAGGGGACGTCGAGCAAGACAAAGAGCCCTCACTGAAGCAGGTAGCACCCGGAGAAGTGCCAGAAACAGGCACTACGAGGATGCGTGAAACGGTGCTCGCCGAAGTTGCACAAAGGAGTCCCACGTCGCCGGAGACCAACTTAGAAAGTCGTGCAATGCAGGTTAGAGTGCCGTGGACCCAGGCTTGGCTGTGCACGAAGGATTTCCGCCGGAAGTGCACAGGGGCCGGAGTAGCTTGCAAAGTCGCGGTTCCCAGCAATGCAGCCCAGCGAGGTGAGGCAAGGACTTACCTCCACCAAACTTGGGCTGAAGAGTCACTGGACTGTGTGGGTCACTTGGACGGTGTCGCTGGATTCGAGGGACCTCGCTCGTCGTGCTGAGAGGAGACCCAAGGGACCGGTAATGCAGCTTTTTGGTGCCTGCGGTTGCAGGGGGAAGATTCCGTCGACCCACGGGAGATTTCTTCGGAGCTTCTGGTGCAGAGAGGAGGCAGACTACCCCCACAGCATGCACAAGCAGGAAAACAGTCGAGAAGGCGGCAGGATCAGCGTTACAGAGTTGCAGTAGTCGTCTTTGCTACTATGTTGCAGGTTTGCAGGCTTCCAGCGCGGTCAGCGGTCGATTCCTTATCAGAAGGTGAAGAGAGAGATGCAGAGGAACTCGGCTGAGCTCATGCATTCGTTATCTAAAGTTTCCCCAGAGACAGAGACCCTAAATAGCCAGAAAAGAGGGTTTGGCTACCTAGGAGAGAGGAAAGGCTACTAACACCTGAAGGAGCCTATCAGCAGGAGTCTCTGACGTCACCTGGTGGCACTGGCCACTCAGAGCAGTCCAGTGTGCCAGCAGCACCTCTGTTTCCAAGATGGCAGAGGTCTGGAGCACACTGGAGGAGCTCTGGACACCTCCCAGGGGAGGTGCAGGTCAGGGGAGTGGTCACTCCCCTTTCCTTTGTCCAGTTTCGCGCCAGAGCAGGGGCTAAGGGGTCCCTGAACCGGTGTAGACTGGCTTATGCAGAATTGGGCACATCTGTGCCCAACAAAGCATTTCCAGAGGCTGGGGGAGGCTACTCCTCCCCTGCCTTCACACCATTTTCCAAAGGGAGAGGGTGTCACACCCTCTCTCAGAGGAAGTCCTTTGTTCTGCCATCCTGGGCCAGGCCTGGCTGGACCCCAGGAGGGCAGCTGCCTGTCTGAGGGGTTGGCAGCAGCAGCAGCTGCAGTGAAACCCCAGGAAGGGCAGTCTGGCAGTACCAGGGTCTGTGCTACAGACCACTGGGATCATGGAATTGTACCAACAATGCCAGGATGGCATAGAGGGGGCAATTCCATGATCATAGACATGTTACATGGCCATATTCGGAGTTACCATGGTGAAGCTACATATAGGTAGTGACCTATATGTAGTGCACGCATGTAATGGTGTCCCCGCACTCACAAAGTTCAGTGAATTGGCTCTGAACAATGTGGGGGCACCTTGGCTAGTACCAGGGTGCCCTCACACTAAGTAACTTTGCACCTAACCTTTACCAGGTAAAGGTTAGACATATAGGTGACTTATAAGTTACTTAAGTGCAGTGTAAAATGGCTGTGAAATAACGTGGACGTTATTTCACTCAGGCTGCAGTGGCAGGCCTGTGTAAGAATTGTCAGAGCTCCCTATGGGTGGCAAAAGAAATGCTGCAGCCCATAGGGATCTCCTGGAACCCCAATACCCTGGGTACCTCAGTACCATATACTAGGGAATTATAAGGGTGTTCCAGTAAGCCAATGTAAATTGGTAAAAATGGTCACTAGCCTGTTAGTGACAATTTGAAAGTAATGAGAGAGCATAACCACTGAGGTTCTGGTTAGCAGAGCCTCAGTGAGACAGTTAGGCACCACACAGGGAACATATACATGCACACCTATGAGCACTGGGGCCCTGTGTGACAGGGTCCCAGTGACACATACATATAGGCCACAAACCTATGAGCACTGGGGTCCTGACCAGCAGGATCCCAGTGACACATAACAACCATACTGAAAACATAGTGTTTTCACTATGAGCACTGAGGCCTGGCTATCAGGATCCCAGTGAGACAGTGAAAACAGTGACAAACATCCTGACATACACTCACAAACAGGCCAAAAGTGGGGGTAACAAGGCTAGAAAGAGGCTACCTTCTCACACAACCCCCCCCCAAACGAAGGACAATAAGGCTAACCTTGGCCAGTTGAGACTTTATTGTCTAAGTGGTGATAAGTAGAGAGTAGCTCTGCAATAGACTGGTTACTCCCTTTATCATCCACTATATGGTTACTTCCCTGTGGGGATGTAAACCACCCTGTTTGAAGTTTTTTAGCTAACCAACAATGTGAAGATGTATTTTCAGAGTTTCTATCAGTAAGTTTTAGTTTAGAGCAGTGGGAATTATCCACTGAACCTATTTGTAATGATGGAAATGCCAGACAGGGATGCTGTCTCAGTAAAGCCATAGCTGGACAAAAACTTTGTCCATTTGGCTGGAAGAGAGAACAGGGATGCTGTTTCTCTTGAGTTGGAGCAGGGCAGGGATGCTGTCCTATGAGCTCCACACTAGGGCAGGGATGCTGTCCTAAGTGTTGTGAGGCAGTACAGGGTTTCTGCACTAAAGTTTCTCTGGGAGGGTTGGAGGGATGCTCCATGTTAACTAAAATGGTGCTCTTTTTGTCACCAATGTTAGTTATCCCACAGAGAGGTACTTCTACCTCAGGGAGTCCAGCTATGCCAGCTGATGATTCCCTTGGAACAGGTGCCACCCCAGGAGAGGTTTCCCCCACCACAGGAATAGTATCCTGAATGGTAGGGTGGTTAGGGGATACTGTGATACCCTTTTTACCTGTTGATGGAGAGGGATCCTGAGTTTTCAGGCCTTCTCTCCTTTGCTTTTTCATTTCAGTAGAAATGAGAGGGAACAATTCCTCAGGGATGCCCAGCATGGCTGCATGGGCATAAAACTCTACATCAGCCCAACCTGAGGCCTCTAGGTCATTACCTAAGAGACAGTCTACAGGTAAGCTAGGTGATACCACCACCTGCTTAGGGCCAGTAACTCCACCCCAACTAAACTGAATTATAGCTAAGGGAAGAAACTTAGTGGAGTTATGGTTATCAATAATCTTATACTGTTGTCCAATGATGTGTTGATCAGGGTGCACTAGGTTGTCAGTCACCAAAGTGAAACTGGCACCTGTGTCCCTGTAGGCCAAGGCCTCAACACCATTTATTGAAACTGTCTGCCTGTACTTATCCATTGTAAGGGGACAAGCAGCCAGTGTGGCAAGGCCAATGCCACTAGGTGTGACAGAAACTGTCTTGGGACTGATTACATCAGTTTCCACTATGGACCCATAAGTGAACCCAACTACACCCTTTGCTTGACTGTTGCCAGCAGTCCCACCACTAGTACCACTACTGCTAGGGGCACTAGAGCTTGATGTATTAGTGGTGGTAGGCTCAGGGGGTTTACCTGGACAGGACTTATCCCCTGGCCTATGGCCTCTGTTTTTACACACAAAGCACCAAGGCTTTTTAATGTGTGCTGGTTGGGAAGAAGAGGAAGAATTTGTTTTATCCCCACCCTCTGAAGAGTGTTTAAGATTTGAAGTGGGATCTTTGGTTTTACCCTTATCCCCATGCTTATCTTGAGATTTTTCACCATCTTTCTTCTTATTGCCATCTTTGTCACCCCCTGTATGAACTTTTCTGTTCACCCTTGTTCTGACCCATTTGTCTGCCTTCTTTCCCAATTCTTGGGGAGAGGTCAGATCAGAGTCTACCAGGTACTGGTGCAACAAATCAGACACACAATTATTAAGAATATGCTCTCTCAGGATCAAGTTATACAGGCTGTCATAATCAGTAACTTTACTGCCATGTAACCACCCCTCCAAGGCCTTCACTGCCTGGTCAATGAAATCAACCCAGTCTTGTGAAGACTCCTTTTTGGTCTCTCTGAACTTTATCCTGTACTGTTCAGTGGTTAAGCCATAACCATCCAGGAGTGCATTCTTAAGAACTTGGAAATTATTAGCATCATTTTCTTTTACAGTAAGGAGCCTATCCCTACCTTTTCCAGTAAATGATAGCCATAGGATAGCAGCCCACTGCTTTTGAGGGACATCCTGTACAGCACAGGCCCTCTCAAGTGCAGCAAACCACTTGTTAATGTCATCCCCCTCCTTGTAAGGGGGAACTATCTTATGCAGATTCCTGGAATCATGCTCTTTTGCAGGATGACTATGGGGAATACTGCTGCTGCCACCATGGGTATCTAAACCCATTTTCTGTCCTTCCCTCTCTATTTCTAAAGACTGTCTATCCAAATCCAGCTGTTGCTTCTTGAGCTTCAGTCTGGTTTGTTCCACTCTCAATCTATTGAGCTCCCTTTCTAACAATCTGTCATCAGGGTGGGTGGGAGGGACATTTCTAGATACAGAGGTATGATGGGAATGAACAGAAGGAGACCTGTCCCTTACCAAGGGCACCCTAACAGCTTGGCTACCAGCATAATGTGAGAGCACATCATCAGTATGATGTGATTCTACTTCTGTACCAACTATGCTAGACTGTCTAGTAATGGGCAGGCTGAGAAGTTTCTTTCCTGAACCTTTTCCTGGGGGAGTCCCTGGATCAGATTGAGAACCATTAGCTACTTTTTCTACAGATTGGGCACTTATGGCCTTATCCTGTACTCTAAGCATATTAATTAACAGTTCTAAGGAAGGATTCTTCCCTACACTCAAACCTCTCTCTATGCAGAGACTCCTTGCTCCTTTCCAGCTAAGGTGATCATATGCAAGTTTGGACAGTTTAACTTTTTGGCCTGTGCCAGACATTTTTAGAGAGAGTTAAAGTGATAGACAAAGAGAAAAAAGTTTTCAGAACTTTTTGGAAAGACAGAAAAAACTTTTTAAACTTTTAAGAACTTTTTGAAAGTTTAGAAGTACTTTTCAGCACTTAGAAAAGAGTGAAAAGAGGAAATGCAAAACTTTTTGGCTATGTGTATATACACTGACCTTGTTTTGTATATTTTTCTCTTATGAAAAGTACAATGACAAGAGTGGTAAGTAGTCTCAAAGCACTTATCCCACCGCTGCACAACCAATGTAAGAGGCTGGACTGGCTTGTAGTGAGTACCAAGGGGTACTTACACCTTGCACCAGGCCCAGTTATCCCTTATTAGTGTATAGGGTGTCTAGCAGCTTAGGCTGATAGATAATGGTAGCTTAGCAAAGCAGCTCAGGCTGAACTAGGAGACGTGTGAAGCTACTACAGTACCACTTAGTGTCATATGCACAATATCATAAGAAAACACAATACACAGTTATACTAAAAATAAAGGTACTTTATTTTTATGACAATATGCCAAAGTATCTTAGAGTGTACCCTCAGTGAGAGGATAGGAAATATACACAAGATATATATACACAATAGCAAAAATATGCAGTATAGTCTTAGAAAACAGTGCAAACAATGTATAGTTACAATAGGATGCAATGGGGAAACATAGGGATAGGGGCAACACAAACCATATACTCCAGAAGTGAAATGCGAACCACGAATGGACCCCAAACCTATGTGACCTTGTAGAGGGTCGCTGGGACTATTAGAAAATAGTGAGAGTTAGAAAAATAACCCTCCCCAAGACCCTGAAAAGTGAGTGCAAAGTGCACCAAAGTTCCCCTAAGGACAAAATAGTCGTGTTAGAGGGAAAATGCAAGGAAAACACAAATCAGCAATGCAACAACGATGGATTCCTGACTGAGGGTACCTGTGGAACAAGGGGACCAAGTCCAAAAGTCACAAGCAGCTCGGAGATGGGCAGATGCCCAAGAAATGCCAGCGGTTGGTGCAAAGAAGCTCTTACTAGGCTGAAGAACTGTGAATACTGCAGGAACGACAAGGGCTAGAGACTTCCCCTTTGGAGGATGGATCCCCCACGCCTTGGAGAGTCGTGCAGAAGTGTTTTCCCGCCGGATGGACGCCAACAAGCCTTGCTACACGCAAATCGTGCGTTTGGCGTTTTTGGACGCTGCTGGGGCCCAGGAGGGACCAGGAGGTCGCAAATTGGACCTGCAGAGAGAGGGGACGTCGAGCAAGACAAAGAGCCCTCATTGAAGCAGGTAGCACCCGGAGAAGTGCCAGAAACAGGCACTACGAGGATGCGTGAAACGGTGCTCGCCGAAGTTGCAAAAGGAGTCCCACGTCGCCGGAGACCAACTTAGAAAGTCGTGCAATGCAGGTTAGAGTGCCGTGGACCCAGGCTTGGCTGTGCACGAAGGATTTCCGCCGGAAGTGCACAGGGGCCGGAGTAGCTTGCAAAGTCGCGGTTCCCAGCAATGCAGCCCAGCGAGGTGAGGCAAGGACTTACCTCCACCAAACTTGGGCTGAAGAGTCACTGGACTGTGGGGGTCACTTGGACGGTGTCGCTGGATTCGAGGGACCTCGCTCGTCGTGCTGAGAGGAGACCCAAGGGACCGGTAATGCAGCTTTTTGGTGCCTGCGGTTGCAGGGGGAAGATTCCGTCGACCCACGGGAGATTTCTTCGGAGCTTCTGGTGCAGAGAGGAGGCAGACTACCCCCACAGCATGCACAAGCAGGAAAACAGTCGAGAAGGTGGCAGGATCAGCGTTACAGAGTTGCAGTAGTCGTCTTTGCTACTATGTTGCAGGTTTGCAGGCTTCCAGCGCGGTCAGCGGTCGATTCCTTATCAGAAGGTGAAGAGAGAGATGCAGAGGAACTCGGCTGAGCTCATGCATTCGTTATCTAAAGTTTCCCCAGAGACAGAGACCCTAAATAGCCAGAAAAGAGGGTTTGGCTACCTAGGAGAGAGGAAAGGCTACTAACACCTGAAGGAGCCTATCAGCAGGAGTCTCTGACGTCACCTGGTGGCACTGGCCACTCAGAGCAGTCCAGTGTGCCAGCAGCACCTCTGTTTCCAAGATGGCAGAGGTCTGGAGCACACTGGAGGAGCTCTGGACACCTCCCAGGGGAGGTGCAGGTCAGGGGAGTGGTCACTCCCCTTTCCTTTGTCCAGTTTCGCGCCAGAGCAGGGGCTAAGGGGTCCCTGAACCGGTGTAGACTGGCTTATGCAGAATTGGGCACATCTGTGCCCAACAAAGCATTTCCAGAGGCTGGGGGAGGCTACTCCTCCCCTGCCTTCACACCATTTTCCAAAGGGAGAGGGTGTCACACCCTCTCTCAGAGGAAGTCCTTTGTTCTGCCATCCTGGGCCAGGCCTGGCTGGACCCCAGGAGGGCAGCTGCCTGTCTGAGGGGTTGGCAGCAGCAGCAGCTGCAGTGAAACCCCAGGAAGGGCAGTCTGGCAGTACCAGGGTCTGTGCTACAGACCACTGGGATCATGGAATTGTACCAACAATGCCAGGATGGCATAGAGGGGGCAATTCCATGATCATAGACATGTTACATGGCCATATTCGGAGTTACCATGGTGAAGCTACATATAGGTAGTGACCTATATGTAGTGCACGCATGTAATGGTGTCCCCGCACTCACAAAGTTCAGTGAATTGGCTCTGAACAATGTGGGGGCACCTTGGCTAGTACCAGGGTGCCCTCACACTAAGTAACTTTGCACCTAACCTTTACCAGGTAAAGGTTAGACATATAGGTGACTTATAAGTTACTTAAGTGCAGTGTAAAATGGCTGTGAAATAACGTGGACGTTATTTCACTCAGGCTGCAGTGGCAGGCCTGTGTAAGAATTGTCAGAGCTCCCTATGGGTGGCAAAAGAAATGCTGCAGCCCATAGGGATCTCCTGGAACCCCAATACCCTGGGTACCTCAGTACCATATACTAGGGAATTATAAGGGTGTTCCAGTAAGCCAATGTAAATTGGTAAAAATGGTCACTAGCCTGTTAGTGACAATTTGAAAGTAATGAGAGAGCATAACCACTGAGGTTCTGGTTAGCAGAGCCTCAGTGAGACAGTTAGGCACCACACAGGGAACATATACATGCACACCTATGAGCACTGGGGCCCTGTGTGACAGGGTCCCAGTGACACATACATATAGGCCACAAACCTATGAGCACTGGGGTCCTGACCAGCAGGATCCCAGTGACACATAACAACCATACTGAAAACATAGTGTTTTCACTATGAGCACTGAGGCCTGGCTATCAGGATCCCAGTGAGACAGTGAAAACAGTGACAAACATCCTGACATACACTCACAAACAGGCCAAAAGTGGGGGTAACAAGGCTAGAAAGAGGCTACCTTCTCACACTGTGTACCTTCATCTCTAACAAGTTCAACTTAATTAAGGATCTAAGACTAATCTCTAATCCATTTTATCAACTTATCTCATGTAAATTAAGAATCATTGCACAAATGGTGATTATTAACTTTTATAATAATGTTCCTCAACAAAGCTTTTTTTCTGTACTTAGGCCCTCATTCTGACCTTGGCGGGCGGCGGAGGCCACCCGCCAAAGTCCCGCCGTCAGGTTACCGTTCCGCGGTCGAAAGACCGCGGCGGTAATTCTGACTTTCCCGCTGGGCTGGCGGGCGGTCGCCTTCAGACCGCCAGCCAGCCCAGTGGGAAAGAGGCTTCCACGATGAAGCCGGCTCGGAATCGAGCCGGCGGAGTGGAAGCTGTGCGACGGGTGCAGTTGCACCCGTCGCGTATTTCACTGTCTGCACAGCAGACAGTGAAATACATGTAGGGGCCCTCTTACGGGGGCCCCTGCAATGCCCATGCCAGTGGCATGGGCACTGCAGGGGCCCCCAGGGGCCCCGCGACCCCCCCTACCGCCATCCGGATCCCGGTGGTCCGACCGCCGGGATCTGGATGGCGGTAGGGGGGGTCGGAATCCCCGCGGCGGTGCAGCAAGCTGCGCCGCCGCGGAGGATTCAATGGGGCGGCGGTACACTGGCGGGACCCCGCCAGTGGTGCCGGTCCGACCGCGGCTTTACCGCCGCGGTCGGAATCCCCATTGGAGCACCGCCGGCCTGTCGGCGGTGCTCCCGCGGTCCTCCGCCCTGGCGGTCAAAGACCGCCAGGGTCAGAATGACCACCTTAAGCTGTTGCAGGAAGATTTGGACCGAGTACGTAACTTAGCTCATAATGAGACTTTTAATGTGTGGGGGGGGGATTTTATCACACATTTGTGTCCTCAATCCGTGGAAAAAATTCTGTCCTTTTGGCACGGGTGGAGATGACGACTCATACCACTTTACACATAATCATCATGGTAATTTGCTGAATGAAACGTTGTTTAAGTTTGATCTCCTTCTTTGCAACAGTTTAAATCATTGTAAACCACAGTAAAAGCCCACATTCAATGGCAGACATGCTAACACAATAATTGATTTTATATTATTATCTAATAATCTTACTACTTATGTGTCTGAATATAATATTCAAGATGCTTTGATTAGCGACCACTACCCCAAAAGTTTAAGTCTTGTATTGCCCCAAGCCATCATTAAACACAAGGAACCAACGGAGAAGGTAGAGAATATAAAATTGGGAACAAGAAATGGCTACACAGTCCGCTGGACACAGCATGAGCCTACGCAGTTTATGAAACAATTAATGAGCAAACTCTCCAAAGAGTTTGAAATTTGTCTTTCATCTACATTTGTCCGCAGGCTTGTATTAACGCTTTCACTGTAATAACTACTGAAATCAAAAATTCTCCTACAGTTAGCTTTGGCAAATCCAGACCTTGTGTAGGCAAAAGATGGTTTGATAGTGAATGTACTCAAGCCTATAAAAATCTTAAACAGTGCCTACACAAACAAAACCCTGATAGACACAATATCAGCTTTCGGAGGAAGGAGTATAAAAAGGCTATAAGAAGAAGAAAACAGAATTTAAAAAACGAGGCTTGGCATTCTCTTCATGAAGCAAGCCTTAGGAATGATTACGTAAAATTTGGGAAAATTGTAAACTCTCCTCTTCTGTGTGTTGGAACATTACAATTCAAATGAAATAGCCATTACTGAAGAGGATTGGGTTTCTTTTTTCTCTAGTATATACTCCGCTCAAGATTTGGTCTTGGAATCGAACTCTCTGAGACCAGTTCCTCAATCTATTTCTCCACCATTTAGCCTCAAGGAGGTTATAGAGGCAATTAACGCTAGCAAAAGCGGGAAAGCGCTGGGCCCAGATGGAGTCCCAATTGATATTTACAAGTCGAATGTTTCACTTTGGGGCCCACTACTAACTCAAGTTTTACATGCCTGCTGCGCCACAGTCTTTATACCGACCTGGGCTGAGTCCATCATTGTTCCTATCTTCAAAAAGGTGAGATCGTCAAAATCCTGCATGCTACCGTCCAATCTCTCAGCTTGATACTCTTGCAAAGATTGTTGGACGAATTGTTCTAAATAGACTACGAGATTGGACGGAGGAAAACAACATTCTTTCGGACTTGCAATATGGCTTTAGAGCTGGAATAGGGACCATGGAGCAGGCTTTGAATTCAGACATTATACTCAGCAAATACATGAGGGCCAAGGCCGGAGCCTTATATTTAGTGTTTGTCGATTTGACTTCAGCATTTGAATGTGTGGTCCATAGTAAATTATGGCCTATCTTATTGGACATGGGGGTAGATCTAACTATTGTTCATTTTATTAGGGAACTATACGCTGGAGCTAAAGCCAAGGTGCGTTATGGGCTTCAGGGTGAATGCACCTCAGCCTTCCCTATTGAACGGGGGGTACGACAAGGCTGCATACTAGCGCCACTACTGTTTGCCTTATATATTAACAAATTAGAGGGAGTATTATCTGACGCTTGCAGTGACCTCCCACAAGCTGGCTCTAGAAAGATCCCAGCACTCCTGTACGCGGATGATGCCGTTTTGATGGCCCGCACCCCAGTAGAATTTCAGAGGTTACTCACAACCTTTGATAAGCATATGGAAGCCTTAGGTCTCAGAATCAATAATTCTAAAACTTTCCTGATGACATGTGGCAGAAATTCTATTAAGAAACCCCAGATTATGCTAAAAGGTACAAAACTAGACGTTACAGGAACTTTTTCATATTTAGGCATTACATTCGATAATGAAGGGACATGGTCACAAGCCATCAAATCAAGGAAGCTGTCATTTACTAAAACTATCATGGCCGTAAAAAACTTCTTGAAAAAAGTTGTTAGAGCGACTCCCAAGGATATGATGACATTGTACAACACAAGATGTGTTTCTCTTGCTTTGTACGGGGCAGGACTCTGGGGATATAGGAACTGCAACAACCTACAGATAGTTGAAAACGATTTTTTAAAGTCTATCTTAAGTGCTTCAAAATCTACCCCTACACTGGAACGCCATATGGAACTGGGGGTATCATACCTTATAGATTTAATTCGTATCCAACCAATCCTATTATGGCATAAAGTATGGACTTCTGATTCCGCTAGGCTCAATAGGGCCATCATAGAAGATGCATTGGCGTTATCTCAACCGCTGAAAATTCCGTGGCTAAATTATATAAAGATTTTCTTTACAGAGCTGGGCTATCCTGAGTTAAATTCCACTCCGGTAAAACTGGAAATTATTTCCAGGAAAGAATTGAAAGATATTTGTCTTACCCACCTGACCGATTTAAGATGGGCCACTGAGGCAAAGAAACCCAGCGAAATGAGGAATTTCATGCTGCAACAGACAGATGGCATGGAACCATACTTGATTAATGTACTGAACCCAAGGCATCGGTTTGTCCTTACACGTTTAAGATTAGAGATTTTCCATTGTCTTGTTAGTTTCCCGTGTATTAACGATTGGACCCCTGTCTTGGTAAAGTGTCCTTGTGATTTAGTGTCTGAGCAAAGTACAGTACACATTCTCTTTTTTGAAAATTATATGCAGACCTAAGGAAAGCATTTGTGATTCCATTTTTAAAATCAATGCATTTTAAATAATGTCGCCCTACCTTTAATTATCTTCTGTCCTTACCATCAATCGCGATTTGCAATGGAATAGCTTTATTTTTATGTGCAGTGATGAAGGCCATACGATATTACCAAATTACCTAGATAGGGCTTTCATATTTGCATACATTTTTAACGCATTTTATTAATGATAACAGTTTTTGTTTTAAAACACATTGTTATACTGATTTTCTCTGTCATGTTTTTGAACTGTGGTTTCTACGTGAATTCATTTAATTTCCTGTTATGTAATCTCGTTATATGGTCCTTTAGATATGGTTTGACTTACAGTGTTTATACTATTTTAAATATTGAGTGATGTTTTTAATATGAATTATTTGCTTTTATGATTGTTTTTATTCATTCGAATAAATTATTTGATGATGATGATGATGATGAACAAAGGACTTCCTCTGAGAGAGGGTGTAACACCCTCTCTTTTTGGAAATAGGTGTGAGGGCTGGGTAGGAGTAGCCTCCCCCAGCCTCTGGAAGTGCTTTGATGGGCACAGATGGTGCCCATCTCTGCATAAGCCAGTCTACACCAGTTTAGGGATCACCCAGCCCTGCTCTGGCACGAAACTGGACAAAGGAAAGGGGAGTGACCACTCCCGTGACCTGCACCTCCCAGGGGAGGTGCCCAGAGCTCCTCCAGTGTGTCCCAGACCTCTGCCATCTTGGAAACAGAGGTATTTGTGGCACACTGGACTGCTCTGAGTGGCCAGTGCCAGCAGTTGACGTCAGAGGCTCCTTCTGATAGGTTCTTACCTCTCATGGTAGCCAATCCTCCTTCCTAGGTAGCCAAACCTCCTTTTCTGGCTATTTAGGGTCTCTGCTTTGGGGAATTCTTCAGATAACGAATGCAAGAGCTCACCAGAGTTCCTCTGCATCTCCCTCTTCACCTTCTACCAAAGGATCGACCGCTGACTGCTCAGGACACCTGCAAAACCGCAACAAAGTAGTAAGACGACTACTAGCGACCTTGTATCGCTTCATCCTGCCGGCTTTCTCAACTTTTTCCAGGTGGTGCATGCTCTGGGGTTAGTCTGCCTCCTCTCTGCACAAGGAGCTCTGAAGAACTCTCTTGTGGGTCGACGGAATCTTCCCCCTGCAACCGCAGGCACCAAAGCCTGCATCACTGGTCCTCTGGGTCCCCTCTCATCCTGACGAGCGTGGTCCCTGGAACTCAGCAACTCCGTCCAAGTGACTCCCACAGTCCAGTGACTCTTCAGTCCAAGTTTGGTGGAGGTAAGTCCTTGCCTCCCCACGCTAGACTGCATTGCTGGGTATCGTGTGATTTGCAGCTGCTCCGGCTCCTGTGCACCCTTCCAGGATTTACTTCATGCACAGCCAAGCCTGGGTCCCTGATACTCCTTTCTGTAGTGCACAAACTTCTGAGTTGTCCTCCGGCATCATGGAACTCCCTTTTGTGACCTCGGGTGGACTCCGGTTCACTTTTCTTCCAAGTGCCTGTTTGGGAACTTCTGTGGGAGCTGCCTGCTTCTGTGAGGGCTCCCTGAGTTGCTGGGTTCCCCCTCTGTCTCCTCCTCCAAGTGGCGACATCCTGGTCCCTCCTGGGCCACAGCAGCACCCAAAAATCTCTAATGCAACTCTTGCAGCTAGCAAGGCTTGTTTGTGGTCTTTCTGTATGGGAATACCTTTGCAAGCTTCAGCGTGATGTGGGATATCTACCCTCCAAAGGAAAAGTTCCTAGTCCTCTTCTTTCTTGCAGAACTCCAAGCTTCTTCCAACAGGTGGCAGCTTCCTTGCACCCTCAGCTGGCATTTCCTGGGCTCCTAGCCACTCTCGACACTGTCGCAACTATTGGACTTGGTCCCCTTGTTTACAGGTACTCAGGACCGGAAATCCACTGTTGTTGCATTGCTGGTGTTTGTTCTTCCTGCAGAATCCCCCTATCACGACTTCTGTGCTCTCTGGTGGTAGTAGGTGAACTTTACACCTACCTTTCAGGGTCTTGGGGTGGGCTATTTTAATAACCCTCACTGTTTCCTTACAGTCCCAGCGACCCTCTACAAGCTCACATAGGTTTGGGGTCCATTCGTGGTTCGCATTCCACTTTTGGAGTATATGGTTTGTGTTGCCCCTACCTATGTGCTCCTATTGCAATCTACTGTAATATTACACTGCTTGCATTACTTTTCTTGCTATTACCTGCATAATTTTGGTTTGTGTACACATATCTTGTGTATATATCTTATCCTCATACTGAGGGTAATCACTGAGATACTTTTGGCATATTGGGGGTCATTACAACCTCGGCGGTCTTTTTTGAAGACCGCCGCGGTACCGCCGTATGGAAGACCGCCAGTGGTGGCGGTTTTCCGCTCGGCCTATTATGACCATTGGCAGCTCTCCGTCCTTTTACCGACGGTGAGCCGCCAACAGCCATACTGGCGGGAGGCGGGGAAGTGGAGGTTGCTCCACCTCCACTGCCACGCCAACAGAACACTGCCCAACGAATCACGTCCTGTGATTCGCCGTGGCGGTGTTCTGTTGGCGGTATGGTGTCGGCGGAGCTGCCCCCATGGCTCCCGTCCCCTCCCGGAGGATCGACGGAACAGGTAAGTCGATCGTCCGTTAGGGGTGTGGGGTGGGGGGGTGTTGTGTGGGTGCATGGGGGTGTGCATGTGTGTATGTAGAGGGGGTGTGTGAGTGCGTGTATGCTTGCGGGGGTGTTGTGTGTATGGGAATGAGTGCGTGTATGTCTGTGGGTATGTCTGTACGGATGTGTGCGTGTATGTCTGAATGTGGGTGTGTGTGTCTGACTGTGTGTGGATGTTGGCATGTATGTCGGCGTGTGTGCGTGTAAGGGTGTAGGTGGTGCCTGCGTGCGTGTCGTGTGGGTATGGGTGATGTGATGTTGGGGTCGGGGTGGGGAGGGGGGCCCTGCCACCTTTGGGGGGTGGCAGGGGTGGTGGGGGGTGTATTGGAGGGAGTCGGGTGGGGGTGGGGGAGACCCCTATCAGTGCCACGGAAGGAATTCCCTGGCACTGATAGTACTTACCGCCGTGGATTTCATGGCAGTTCAAACCGCATGAAATCCACGGCGGTAAGCCGGGTCCAAATACCGCCGGCGGTATAGTGACAGCCGCCGGGCTGGAGACCCAGGTCTCCAGCCCAGCAGTCGTCTCCGCCCTGGCGGGCGGAACTGAAAACCGGCAGGTGACCATGGCGGTAACCTCCATGGTCATAATTCCCCAAATTAAGACCGCCAGCCTGTTGGCGGTCTTACCGCCGGTTTAACACCGACTGCCAGAGTTGTAATGACCCCCTATGTCCTTTGACTGGATGGAGAGTCCACTTATTGGCACTGCGTTATTAGCAGGTTGACTCGGTTCAATGTCCCACATTGTCATAAAAATAAAGTACCTTTCTTTTTAGTACTTCTGTGTATTGTGTTTTCTTGTGATATTGTGCAGATGACACCAGTGGTATAGTAGGAGCTTTACATGTCTCCTAGTTCAGCCTAAGCTGCTTTGCCATAGCTACCTTCTATCAGCCTAAGCTGCTAGAAACACCTCTTCCACACTAATAAGGGATAACTGGACCTGGCACAAGGTATAAGTACCTCTGGTACCCACTACAAGCCAGGCCAGCCTCCTACAGCTTATGTCCAATTGGCATATTTAATTTACTTTTAGGTCCCTTAGAAATTGGGTCTCTAGTTGGCAGAGGTATACACCCTTGTTCAAGTAGGGACCACAATCCTAGTCAGGGTAAGTCACAACATAACCCAAATTTGCTGGTGCTCACCCTCAGGTAGCTTGGCACAGAGCAGGCGCGGTGTGTTGACTTCACAGTGTCGCAATAACACTGCGGGGGTCAGCCTCGTTGCCCCAATGTCAGACTTGCGTTGCAGGCTGGGTTTGTTGTGTACAGTGAGGTCCACGGGACTGGAGCAGGCTGCGGCGTCAGTGCTGGCGTCGCTGAAGACAGTACAGGCGTCACTGAAGTCAGAAAACTAGCTAAAAGCTAGTAGATTAAGTCTTTGCTGTTCCTGAGACTTCAGAAGAGGAGGCAAGCTCAATCCAAGCCCTTGAGCACTTTTGGGGAAGGCAGAGTCCTTCCAGCACAGTCAGAGGCCAGCAGACAGCATAGCAACAGCAGGGCAACAGTACTTCTCAGTAAAGCAGTCCAGATGAGTCCCTTGGGCAGCCAGGCAGTTCCTCAGACGTAGTTCAGGTGTGGATCTAGAAGTGTGGGATCAGAGACCCAGTTGATATACCCCAAAATGCCTTCAAAGAGGGGGAAACTTCAAAGAGTGGTTTTGAAGTGCACAGGTTCCCCTTTCAGCTTAGTTCTGTCAGCCACGATCCCTGTTGGGGATTATCAGTCCTTTGTGTGAAGGCAGGCCACTGGTATTTTAAATGTAAGCAAGAGCTGCTGATCACCAATGTTAGAAATTGGGACTCTAGTTGGCAGAGGTATACACCCTTGTCCAAGTAGGGACCACAATCCTAGTCAGGGTAAGTCATAACACAACCCAGATTATCCTGTGCTCACCCTCTGGTAGTTTAGCACAGAGTAGGCAGGCTTAATTTAGAAGGCAATGTGCTAAGTATTTCTGCAATAACTCATACCGTAACACAGTGAAAACACCACAAAAATACACCACACAGGTTTTAGAAAATTAGATAATATTTATATGAATAAAACAATGTTGGAACAATGAAAGTCCAATGAACACAAGCAAAGTTATTAATTTTTAAAGATTAAATCCCACTAAAGCACTTAGAAACATAATAGCTCCAACTGGGGCTATCATGGCATTGTTCCCAATAGTCCAACGCCACAGACACTGATCACGGAGTCACACAGACTCCCAGGTATGTACCTTTGAAAATGAAGAAAAAAAGATGTCACACAGAGTCGTGGACGTGAGGCATCAGTCCCTTGTGGCGCCCAGGAAGATCAACCAATCAGTGCTTGTAAAGTGCAACTACTCACTTGATAGGGTCTCAAGCCGCAGGAGGTGGGGAAAAGAGTAGCGTATACCGGTGAGGTGTTATTAGAAAAGCTGTGTCTTCAGTTCCTTCATGAAACTGACGAGGGAGGTGGTTTTTCTGATGTGGAGAGGAAGGGTGTTCCAGGCCGTGGCTGCGAGGTAGGAAAAAGAGCATCCTCCTGTTCTGGTTTTCCTGATATGGGGTATTTCTGCGAGAGAGAGCTGGGATGAGCGTAGGGCACTGTGGGGTATGTGGAGGTTGAGTCGCTGGTTCTGGTAGGCTGGTCTGGTGTTGTGGAGGGCTTTGTGTGCATGGGTGAGGATCTTGAAGGTGATTCTTTTTTCTATGGGAAGCCAGTGCAGTGTACGCAGCTGTTGTGAGAAATGGCAGTGTTGAGGTAGGTCGAGTACCAGTCTGGCGGTGGCGTTCTGGATGTTTTGTAGCTTACGGCTGAGTTTCTTGTTGATTCCGGCATAGAGTGCATTGCCATAGGCCAATCTGCTAGTGACCAGGACGTGTGTGACGGTCTTTCTATGTTCGAGGGGGATCCACTTGAAGGACTTGCATAGGAGGCAGAGGGTGCAGAAGCAGGTGGAGGTGACTGAGTTGATTTGCTGGTTCTTGCTGAGGTTGGAGTCCAGGATGATTCAGACGTTGGTGTTGGTTCCATACTACAAGGCATGGGTGGCGAGGAGTCGGTTCCATTCGTTTGCAGGGGGAGGTGGTGCGGTATTGGTGGCAAGACGTTGGTTTCTTGTATCCTGGTGGGGTCGATGGATCCAGTCGGTCAAGATGCGATGTGTTCACTTCGCAGTGTTGCGATAACAGTGCAAGGCATCAGCGGTGTCGCGGCAATGTCGGACTTGTGTTGCAGGCCACATTTGTTGCATATAGCGAGGTCCACAGGCCTGTAGCAGCCTGTGGCATCGGTGCTGGCATCACTGAAGTCAGTCCAGGCGTCGCTGAAGTTGGAAAACTAGCTAAAAGCTAGTAGATGAAGCCTTTGCTGTCCCTGAGACTTCAGAACAGGAGGCAAGCTAAATCCAAACCATTGAAAAGCACTTTTGGGAAGGTGGAGTCCTTCCAGCATTTAATTTACAGGCCCTGGAAACATGTAGTGCACTTTACTAGGGACTTACAGGTAAATTAAATATTCCAATGGGGTAGGAACCAATGTTACCATGTTTAGAGGGGAGAGCAAATGCACTTTAGCACTGCTCAGCAGTGGTAAACTTTGCAGAGTCCTAAAACCAGCAGAAACAGAGTCAGAAAAATGAAGGGAGGCAGGCAAAAAGTTGTGGGATGACCTCTCTAAGGCTGTCAGATCTAACAGAAGTGCACCATATGAGCCCAGGGCCTGTAAATTAAATTCTAATTATGTTTTTTAAATGTTCTATTGGTGACACCTTATGTCAAAATAACCTCCTTTGGTAGGGTCAGCTTTTTGCAACGGGAATCCCAGAATTGAGCTAACACTGCTGTCAGTGTACTATGGGGGACCCTGATGTCAAAAGTTAGGTCTAGTATGTTGGGGACCGCAATTTGCCATGGACGGCACCCTGACACATGCCACTGCTGTCCTCCATATGCCAAGAATGTATTTTAATGTCCATTAGCCAGCACTTTGCTACAGATGCCTGCTATGCCCAAGAATGTCCTCCATTTGACCAGTGTTTCCATTTCTCTACTGGTGCCCTATGCCAACGTTTACCTTCAGTGTGCCGTACAAGTGTTTTGCAATGGGTATCCCCTATGCAAGCATTGCCTCCAGTATTCCAGTGCCAACACTTTGTGATGGGTCATTCTATAATCCAAGAAGCATGCCAGGGTGAACAGCAGACTTTTTAGCAACACTTTCTCACCAGTGATCATTCACATTCACTTACTCACACTCATTCACTCACACTCAGTTTTGCTCACTCATTAGCACTCACCTGCCCTAATTCATTTTCAGTCAGTCTCTCGCTCTCATTGTTACCCTGACTTATTCATTCTTTCTCAATCACTCTTACTCTGAATCACGTAAACCTACTCACTTTCACACACACACACACCACATACACACATACACACACATACTCACACACACACACACCCCACATACACACACACACGATTCCACATACTCACATATATACTCACATACACACTGGCTCTTTTGCACAAACTCACTCTCACGTGCACACACTATACATTTAAAGCCCTTTCATTTGTCTTACCTACAATGTCAGTACAGCTCCTATTCCAGATCCTGCGTCTCCACTTTTTATTGCACTAATAATGAATAATGTCCATGGCTTACGTGCCCCGTCCTCGGGGACAATAGGCAGAAAGATGCCAATTACCGTTTTTAGCTCCCCTGTTTCGATAGAACACGAGAAAGAAGGTGGGAGAAATTGTCACCTGTTTAGTCAACATTGACTCATCCTCCTGCCAAGAACCAAACCGATGGCGCTGCCTCGGGACCCGTCATCAGTTCTGCTGAGAGGAGGCCCAGGCTGCTTCAGCATAAATAGAGGAGCTCTGGGCTTAGAAAGACACCTTGAGATCGAACCTCTTGCAGATTAAATCTCGACTCTCAGCCTTCTCTCAGCCATGACGATCGCTCTTCCCTTCCTGTTGGTGGCAGTCGTGTGCTCCCTTGGTGAGTGTAATTCCTATGCGCAGAGAATGGGGGTCAGAAGACAGGGCTCTAAATGTGCCTCTCTTTAAATAACCTCCTGGACCCTGTGATGCCTGTGACAGTGTCGGTCATAGAGAGCCCCACAAGCAGACTAAAGCACGCAGTGCGGGTGTGGACAGTCCACACACCACTAAAAGGGATTAACAACTGTAGACGTCCAACCCCCTCTTAGAACTGACTCGTTGCTGATGGTGCACTCAGTATTTCAGAAGGACCCCAATTCAATATCATTCTCTTGGGATGGAATAATCATTTGAAATGATAGATTCTGTAAAACAATGAATTAAACACACCGTTGGGTACTGACCCTGTGACTATACACATCTCACTCATTACAAATAATGTTTAACTCTTTCCCTGCTAGCCCCACATCCCCCACAGGGCTGAGCCTTTTTTGGGATTTCTGGGGTCGTTTGCGCTTAGGCCCCCTTAACCTTATGTCCACATAAACTAACCACACCAAATTTGTCTCTTTTTTTTCACCCTCTCAGGGATTCTAAATCTACCCAGGGTTTATGGATTCTCCTAAAGGGGCTGAGAAATTAGACAAAATACAGCTGAATATTGGGTGTTTTAGGAACAGCGGGAAACAGTGCTGTAGAAGAAAGCATCTGTTTCTTCCCCGCAATTGGCATCAGCGAAGGGCTTGTGGTGCTAAAATCACCACATACCCAGCCTTCAGCAACAGGCAGACTAGAATCAGAAAAAACATTTTTCAACACAGTTTTGGCATTTTACGGGAACATATCCCATTTTTTCCTATTTGTTGGTGCTTTCAACCTCCCTCGAGTTAGGGACATAAATTGGTGATCCCAGAAAGCTATACATTTCTGAAAAGTAGACACAAATCTATAACGTTTTCTAACTTTCGCAGATTTTCAAAAGCAATATACCATTACATAGCACACAACCTTCCTCTGATTGTCAGAGGATGCTGCTCAGTCCACAAACTGCATTTCCGCTGTCCGACCAGCAACCTTTAAACACAAGGATAATTGATTATATCTCATTGACACACCGAGCTCATGAACGCCATTCACCAAAATGCCATGGGTAGCAGAGGTGACATCACACATCCTTCGACCTTGAGTTTCACTCACAAGCACATGCTTACACATACACATACATCAACACTTAAACACACTCTCCCACATAAATGCACACTCATGTGCAAGCACACACATACATTTGTTTAAAAGTAATTCATATTTCAGCTAATTGTACTCCATTGTTAGGGTCAAGCCTGTGAGTGCATGCGCTAGTGCATGCGTCTCGTATGCGAGGCTCTGTTGTATCCCGTAAAGGGCTTGGAGCCCGCTTGTCGCCCACCATTTGTTGGTTTACTTGGCACTCTTCCTAACACCCTTGTAATTCATCATGGCACACCTGGCATAATTACCATTCCTCTAATTCAATGTAATCAGTGCCTGTCTGCTGCTCCCAATGTGATAAAAGTACGATTTGTTCTTTTTAACTTCTAGTACCCTCAAACAGAAATCTTGAGACTGGCAAAAACGTACCTAGAAGACAAACAACATTACAAGTTTTTTTTTTTTTCTAACACTAGCTTTCATTTATTTTGCCAAGTTTTCTTTTCTCACTTTCCAATCATGTTTTTTTTTGTTTTTTGCTTGTGAGCACTGTTCTCAAAAGATGACAATTAACTTGTTTGAAATACTGAAAAGCGTCTTTGTTTTTTATTATGTGTAATCTCTGAAATTATGCTTTAACACATAATCATGCAGTACATCCAATCTACCCACTACTATCCACCCCAATCCAATCCACTTTACCCCGAGCCAATCCTCCCAACCCCAATCCAGTCCACTCCAACCCGCCCCACTTCAATCCTCCCAACCCACCCCAATCTAATTTCGCCCCTCTATCAAAAACAATCTGCACCACTCCAAAGCAATCTACCCCACTCCAATCAAAACAATCTGCCCACTCCAATCTGCACCACTCCAATCTGCAGACTCCCATCTGCCTCATTCCAATCTGCCCCACTGCAGTCCAAAACAATATGCACCACTTCAGTCCAAAACAATATGCTTCACTCCAATCCAAAGCAATATGCCCCAATCCAATGTGCCTCAATCCAGAAGAATCTGCCTCACTACAATCTGCTACACTCCAGTCCAAAACATTTTCCCGACTCCAATCTGCCCCACTGCAATACACAACAATCTGCCCCACTCCAATCCAAAACAATCTGCCCTACTCCAAAGTACCACACTCTAATCTGCTCCACTCCAATCCAAAACAATATGCCCCACTCCTATCCAAAACAATTTGCCCCAATCCAATCCGCTGCACTCTAATCCAAAGCAATCTGCCCCACTGCAGTTTAAAACAATCTGCCCCACTTCAATCTGCCCCACTCCTATCTGCCTACGTCAGTCCAACACAATCTGTCCCACTCATGCCCGCCCCACTCCAATCTGCCTCACTCCAATCTAAAATAATCTGCCTCCTTCCAAAGGGCTATACTCCAGTCTACCCCACTCCAATCAAAAACAGTCCACCCCACTCCAATCTACCCCATTCCAATCCAAAACAATACGCCCCACTCCAATACAATCTACCTTACCCAAATCCAATCCACCCTACTCCATCCCAATTCACCCCACTCCAACCCAACCCACTCCCGTCCAATAAACCCCACACCAACCCAATCCACCCCACGCCAGTCCACCCTAATACAATCTTCCCCACTCCAATACAAAAAAATCTGCCCACTCCAATACAAAAAAATCTGCCCACTCCAATCTGGCCCACTCCAATCTGGCCCATTCCTATCCAGAACAATCTGCTTCACTCCAATCTGCCCTCCATCCAAAATAATCTTCCCCACTTCAATCCAAAGTAACCTGACCCACTCTAGTCCATTTTAACTTGCCCCACTCCAACTTGTCCCACTTTTATCCAAAACAACCTGGCCCACTCCAATTTGCCCCACTATAATGCCAAACAACCTACTAGATTCCAAAATAATCTGACCTACTCCAGTCTAATCCACCTCACCCCAATCCAACCAACTACATTCAAATTCACCCCACTCCAATCCGCCACACTACTACCCAGTCCAGCTCACACCATTCCAATCCAATCCAGACCACACTAATTCAATCCACCCCAATCCAGCCAGTACAATTTACTCCAATCCAATACATCTCACCCCAATCCACCACTCCCCAGTCTAGTCCACCCCACCCCACCCCACTCCAATCATCTCACACCACTACAATCATCGCACCTCAGTCCAATCCACCCCACCGTACTGCAGTACAAACTACCCCACTCCAATCCAATCCACACCTCTCCAATCAAGTTCACTGCTACCCAATCCACCTCACTCTGATACAATCCAACCTACTTCAATACAATACACTTTAATCCTCCCCACTCAGTCCAATCTAGTCCACATTAATCCACCCTACTCCAGCTGAATCCACCACACTCCAAACCACCTTAATCTTTCTCACTTCAATCCAGTACACCACTCACAAATCCAAATCGACCCCACTCCAGTTCAATCCACCCCACCAAAATCCAGTCCACACCACCGCTATACAATTTTACCCAATACAACCCACCACACTCAATCCAATCCACCCCATCACACCCTAATCCACCCCACTCAGTCCAAGCCACCACATTCTACTCTACTCTTATACACCCCAGTCCAGTCTACCCCAGTCCAGTCCACTCCACTGCAGACTACCCCACTGCAGTCCACCCCACCCCATGCCAATCCAATCTACCTCACCTCAATGCAATCCACCCCAGTCCAATCCATCCTAGTCCAGTCCACCCTACCCCAATCCAATCCATCAATACACCACACTCTACCACAATCCACCCCACCCTATCCCAATCCATCCACCCAACTATATTCCAATCCACCCACCTCCATGCAATCCAATTAACTCCAATCCACCCCATTCTAATCCACCCCAATCCAATCCAACACACTGTAGGAGGCTGGCCCTCTCTGTAGTGTGCAAAGCTAGACACACTGTGCAGGGGTCCAGCCAACCACATGTTGGTTTACAGAGGTAAAAACTAGGTCACCTAATGCTCTAATTTTTAAGGTAGCTTGGTTGAGCAGTTAGGCCAATCTTGGAGAAGTGCAAAGCATTTGTTTTAGTCACAGTATCAATCATGCAACTCACACTTTAGATGAAATAACTCAGGACCGATTTATAAAAATATTTCAGATTTATTTGTAATTTTTAAGACCAAATTTATCAAAATTGATTAAGTACTTTTTGAGATATGGATTTTTCAACTTTAATAAAAGTATAATTTAGCCTGTAATAATGCACCACAGGAATCAATCGAAAGTCACCTTCAGAAATACATACAAAATCGCACAGTTGAGTTACCAAGTTCTTCTTTTGCAGGTTGGTCATCCCCATTTTCCACAGGATTTTCTTCACCCACCACAGATGCATCATCTTCTCCATAATCTGGGGGATCATCATTTTCATACCGCGCCATCAGAAATGTAGGTTTTCCAGTATACATTTTATACAGACTGCAGAGTTTCCTTAATTGGTCATAGTTATATGCCTGATAAGGTTCCAGGTTGAACTCCTGGATCTTGGTCTCTGCATCCATGATTTTTACTTAAATACATTTGGGACCTTTTTAGACATTTAAAATTCCCTTTTAGGATAGGCCAACT
This sequence comes from Pleurodeles waltl, assembly GCF_031143425.1. Classification (NCBI taxonomy): domain Eukaryota; kingdom Metazoa; phylum Chordata; class Amphibia; order Caudata; family Salamandridae; genus Pleurodeles; species Pleurodeles waltl. Next base: position 1,538,358,405 of record NC_090446.1, read on the forward strand.
AATTTAAGGAATTTTAAAAAATGTTGCTAGAGTTGTAGTGGCTTAACAGAGCCCTAACAATTATTTCAAACAATTTAAAAAAAATGCTTAATCAATTAAAAATGATTACAAATAATTAACTACAGGCAATTTGGAGAGTCATACATGTGCTCACAAAAAGGACAAAGTGGCATCAGCAAATGCAAAGTCTTTATCCTACCGTTGGTCCACCAAATGTTGGAGGCTGGCCCACATGTAGTGTACAAAGCTAGGCACACTGTGCATGGGGTCCATGCAACCACACGTTGGTTTACAGAAGTAAAAACTAGATCACCTAGTGCTCTAATTTTTAAGGTAGCTTGGTTGAGCAGTTAGGCCAATCTTGGAGAAGTGCAAAGCATTCGTTGTACACACAATATCAATCATACAACTCACACTTTCAATGGAATAACTTGAGACAAATTTATAAAAATACTTCAGATTTGTATGTAATTTTTAAGACCAAATTTATAAAAATTGATAAAGTAATTTTTGAGATATGGATTTTTCTAGTTTAATAAAAGTAGTATTTTGCGTGTAATTACCCACCACAGGAATCAATGGAACGTCACCTTCAGAACTACATACAAAATCGTACAGTTGAGTTATCAAGTTCTTTTGCAGGATGATTGAGGTCATTGGTGGGCACACCGTGCCAGCTGGAGAAGTTTGGGCGGCTCCCGGTTCTGGGGGTAGCAGCAATGAAAAGACTTTGGAGCTGGTGCAGGGCCACTGTGAGGGACCACTTGGAAAAGCACTGCACAGGTAGGTTTAGAGGAAGTTCCTTGGGTACCCTTGGAGTGTAAAGGTTGCAAGGAGTGAGGGACCCTTAGGGCATAGGGAGGCTGGGTGCAGAGTGAATTGGTGAGCCAGGAGCTGTGCGCAAAGATGCCCTTGGTATCTCGAGGTATGTCACTTCAAAGGTCGTTTGCAAGACAACGGGGGGGCACTGTTGCAGGAGGTCTTGGGTGTTCTTGAAGTCCCTCGATTGGAGCTTCCTCCTGATCATTTTTCGGTCCAGGGCTGGCTGGTTTTCTTGGTGTCCATTTTCAGCTGTCCAGTACCCAGGGTATTGGTACGGTTCAACCACTGGAGGGTGCTGTGCCACAAAACTTGGCACACTAGCAGGGTTTGTCCTTGCGGTCATTGGTTGGTCATAGAGTTTGGCTGTTTGGGAGTTTGGGAGTCAGTGGCCAGTCATTGAAGTAACCCTCACTGGGTAGCTTGTTTCTTCTTTGTTTCAGAGTGGTACCTCCACTATGGAGGGAATTCTTGGGCATTTGGAGAAGTCTGGAGGTCCTCTGGGTTTCTTGAGGTCAGTTCAGTTGTCCACCAGCTCCTCAGTGGCGATTGTCAGGTCCTGGGTGCAACAGGCAGAGCTTGACGCCTTTTCTTTGTGCTGCAGGTCCACAGTTCTCATGCCTTGAATCTTCTTGGTGCTGGTCTTCTTTGTCTCCTTTGAATCTGATTACCTGGTCTAGGGGTACTCAATAAATACTGTATTTAGTGGGTGTTTTACGGGGAACCAGGTACTGCCCAATGGGACACTTATCTTTGGATGGCTACACCCACTCTAGAGACCACCTCCTGTGGGAAGGGTCACTTCCCTATCCCTGATCGGCTATTTTCCTTCCATCTAAGATGGAGGAAAATGAAATTGAGTGTCCACCTCGCATGCAACATCTTAGAAGTGTTGCATGCCATGTTGGGCCACTCCCCCTACTCTTTGTGCAGTTTCCCACTTTTGCTCCCACCAAAGTGGGGTTTTACAAACGGGTTGACCATCTGCTGCTAGCAGCAGGCCTGGGGGACGAGTTTCAAAGGTGGTAAGTCCTTTGAAGCTTGCTACCTGAGCAGTGCACATTCCTGAGGGGAGGAGGGGGTGTTAGGACCTCAACGCATGAAGTGCATTGTTCTACAAAACAGAGAGACAGGGCTCTCCCCCAAGGTTTGTAGATTGGGTGTCTGGAGGTGGCAGGCTAGATAGAACCAGTCAGCAACCATGGCAGGGTAGTTAGCTTTTGCAGGGGACACCTATAAGGTGACCCCTAGGTACATTGAGGGATAAATCCAATACTGATACCAGTTTGGATTTATCATTCTGAGTTGTTTGATACCAAACAACCCAGGGTTCAGAGTGGCCATCATGTAGCTGGGAAACTTGTGTTGATCAGTGTCCAGTACATGTATTAAAATGGCTGTTCTGTTAACTCACTGTGTCCTAGGTTTACAAAGGACACAGTGGGGGCATATTGCTCATGCAGCTATGCCCTCACATATGCTATGGTACACCCTGCCTTAGGGATGAAAGGCCTGCCAGAGGGATGTCTTACTCATAGTACATGCAGTGTATGGTGGACAGGGCACACAGGCAGTTTGCCATGTCAAGTTTGTGTTTTAGGTTTGCACCAGTACACTGCATCTGTTTACATGTCCCTAGAGTGTGGCACAATCAGTGTCGCTGCACTCAGGGGCCTACCCACAGTACCCCATGCCCTGGGTACTTACGTACCTTTTACTAAGGACTCATAGTAGTAGCCAAAGGTGTATCCAATTGTGCCAATGCATCACAACAGTTTTAGGGAAAGCGTTCTGGCCCAGGGAACCTGTTTGGCAGGGGCACCACAATTTCTAGGCTACATCCTACATCAGGCAAAAAGTGAGGGGCTAATCATATCAACAAATAGGCCTTTTCTCACACACAGCCCACTCCAATCCAATCTGCCCCAATCCAATCTAATCCCCCCACCCCAATCCAGTCCACCCCACCCCAATCAACCCCACTCCAGCCCTATCACTCCAATACAAACCACCCACCTAATCCAATCTAATCCATGCCACTCAATCCACCCCAATCCCATCCACCTCACCCCATTTCAATCCACCCCACTCCAATCCACCTCACACCACTCAAGTCACCCCAATCCAATCCATCCCATCATACTCCAGTTCAATCTATTGCATTACCTCAATCCACTCTTACCCGTTCCACCCTATTCCACCCTACTCCACTCCACTCTACAACACACTTTGCCACTGAATCTTACTTCCCTCTGCTCAACTCTACAATACTCTAATCCTCCTACTTCACTCCTTAACATTCAGACAAATCTACTCTATGACTCTACTCCCCCACTCCAATCTGACACTCCACCCCTCTAACCTTTAGCCATGCTGAAGAGGAGCCACACTGGTGTACAACATAGCAAAACAAACCCAATAGGGATTGTATAGGCGAGACCTATTGGCATTGCCAATGCATGTTTATTAAGCTAATAGTGAATAATAACACATTGTATACTATTAGTGAAAACAAAAGAAGCAGAGTGAACAGAAAGCGAGTGGAACCCCAACCAAAGCCCATAAGGACGAGCTGCCATCTTTAAGATATGTGAGATAGTCTTAAGCCTTGCTAACCAGAATCATGGTAGAGCTGGACAATGCAGGAATATACGAGGATCATTTACAGCTGGGGAGCCATACTTCTGGCAAGAACCACTGCTGCCTCGTCTGATCTTTGGAAGCCCATCAGAGTCCAATATTACCATGCATCCTAAAAAAAAAGGTTCCTCCTAAGTGGTGCGGATTTCAGTATTATATATAAAGTTTCTAGAGATGTTTGCCAGCAGTCCTATATCTCATACACAGCAAGCACCTTTCCCAGACTGGCCATACTGTTTTGCAGGTTTCATGCCCTCAGTGATGTCTCTAGATTCATAGTACACTAATTCCACATTCTTAGCCACGGTGTTTGCAAGAGGATCCCATGATCACAATGTACCTTCTGAAGAAGATGTTCTCTTATAATGTGTAACCCACTGATCTAACGGGGACAAGAACATTATTCTGCAAAAAAAAAATCTGGGGATTGGCTATTGCCAGAAAGTCTAAGGCCCTCATTATGACCAAGATCTGACCGGGTGCGGCCGCCAAAGCGGGCGCACTCCTGCCGCGGTCATTTTGAGATCCCCGCTGGGCCGGCGGGCAGAAACCTGGTTTCCACCCGCCGGCCCAGCGGGGATCTCGGCCGCTACACAGTAGCTGGCTCCAAATGGAGTCGGCGGTGTTGCGGCCATGCGAAGGGTGCAGTTGCACCCATCGCGCTTTTCACTGTCTGCTATGCAGACAGTGAAAAGCTGCACGGGGCCCTGTCAGGGGGCCCCTGCACTGGCCATGCCAGTGGCATGGGCAGTGCAGGGGCCCCCAGGGGCCCGCGATTCCCCGTACCGCCAGCCGTTTCCTGGCGGTTCAAACCGCCAGGAAATGGCTGGTGGTACAGGACTCGTAATCCCCTGGGCAGCCCCGGCGGTGCGACCGCGGCGGTTCCGCAGCAGTCATAATGACCTTGGAAGCACCGCCAGCCTGTTGACGGTGCTTCCGTCAAAACAGCCCTGGAGGTCTTGGACCGCCAGGGTTGTAATGACCCCCTAAACGTATAATAGGATCTCCCCATAGCAGTAGGGCTGGACTGGTCATAGCGGGCATAGGGTATTTTCCTGGGAGGCTGGAAGGGCTGTGTAGGCCTGTTTTGCAGCTGTGGGGGGTCTATAGATCGATCTATTTATCTATCTATCTAGCTAGCTATCTATCTTAGGGATGTTATGGGCAAAACAGAGGCCTCTGGAGCTCCTGTGGCGCAGGCGTGCTTCCAACCCTCCAGGGGGACCCCATTCATCTCAAGACCAATGAATATATGTGAGATAGGGGAGAGTCAGAGGCACCTCATAACATTCTGGGAGGTAGGGCGCATGACCACCCCACTGGTAGAGAGATTAAGGGGGTCATTACAACCCTGGCGGTCCGAGACCGCCAGGGCTGTTTTGACGGAAGCACCACCAACAGGCTGGCGGTGCTTCCAATGTCATTACGATCATTAGGAACCGCCACGGTTGCACCCCTGGGGCTGGCGGTTTCCCGCCACATTTGCCCCGGCGATGATAATCTGCCAAGACAGCGCTGCTTGCAGCGCTGCCCAGGGGATTACGAGTCCCCGTACCGCCAGCCTTTTCCTGGCGGCTTGAACCGCCAGGAAAAGGCTGGCAGTACGTGTAGGAAAGTATCATCTTGCCTGGCAGGTTACCCCCATATTTCACTGTATCTATGTTGTTTTAGTGTATGTGTCACTGGGACCCTTCCAGCCAGGGCCCCAGTGCTCATAAGTGTGCCCTGTATGTGTTCCCTGTGTGATGACTAACTGTTTCACAGAGGCTCTGCTAACCAGAACCTCAGTGGTTATGCTCTCTCTGCTTTCCAAATTCTCACTAACAAGCTAGTGACCAATTTCACCAATTCACATTGGGATACTTGAACACCCTTATAATTCCCTAGTATATGGTACTGAGGTATCCAGGGTGTTGGGGTTCCAGGAGATCCCTATGGGCTGCAGCATTTCTTTTGCCACCCATAGGGAGATCTGACTATTCTTACACAGGCCTGCCAGTGCAGCCTGAGTGAAATAACTTCCACGTTATTTCACAGCCATTTACCACTGCACATAAGTAACTTATAAGTCACCTATATTTCTAACCTTCAGCTGGTGAAGGTTGGGTGCAAAGTTACTTTGTGTGTGGGCACCCTGGCACTAGCCAAGGTGCCCCCACATCGTTCAGGGCAAATTCCCTGGACTTTGTGAGTGCGGGAACACCATTTCACGCGTGCACTATACATAGGTCACTACCTATGTATAGCGTCACAATGGTAACTCCGAACATGGCCATGTAACATGCAGAGACAACCCTGGGTCCCCGACACTCTAACCTACAGTGCACAACCTTCTGAGTTATCCTCCGGCGTCGTGGGACTCCCTTTTCTGACTTCGGGTGGACTCCGGTTCACTCCTCTTCTAAGTTCCTGTTCTGGTACTTCTGCGGGTGCTGCCTGCTTCTGTGAGGGCTCCCTGACTTGCTGGGCGCCCCCTCTGTCTCCTCATCCAAGTGGCGACATCCTGGTCCCTTCTGGGCCACAGCAGCATCCAAAAACCCTAACCGCGACCCTTGCAGCTAGCAAGGCTTATTTGCGGTCTTTCTGCGTGGGAACACCTCTGCAAGCTTCTTCACGACGTGGGACACCGATCTTCCAAAGGGGAATTCCTAGTCTTCTTCGTTCTTGCAGAACACAAAGCCTCTTCCATCCGGTGGCAGCTTCCTTGCACCCTCAGCTGGCATTTCCTGGGCATCTGCCCACTCTCGACACTGTTGCGACTCTTGGACTTGGTCGCCTTGTCTTACAGGTACTCAGGTCCAGAAATCCACTGTTGTTGCTTTGCTGGTGTTGGTTTTCCTTGCAGAATCCCCCTATCACGACTTCTGTGCTCTCTGGGGGTTGTAGGTGCACTTTACACCTACCTTACAGGGACTTGGGGTGGGCTATTTTTCTAACCCTCAATGTTTTCTTACAGTCCCATTGACCCTCCACAAGCTCTAACAGCTTTTGGGTTCATTCGTGGTTTGCATTCCACTTTTGGAGTGTATGGTTTGTGTTGCCCCCATACCTATGTGCTCCTATTGCAATCTATTGCAACTTTACACTGCTTGCATTACTTCCTTTTGCTATTACTGCATATTTTTGGTATTGTGTACATATATCTTGTGTATATTTGGCATCCTCATACTGAGGGTACTCACTGAGATACTTTTGGCATATTGTCATAAAAATAAAGTACCTTTTACTTTTAGTATATCTGTGTATTGTGTTTTCTTATGATATTGTGCATATGACACCAGTGGTATAGTAAGAGCTTTGCATGTCTCCTAGTTCAGCCTAAGCTGCTCTGCTATAGCTACCTTCTATCAGCCTAAGCTGCTCTTCTACACTAATAAGGGATAACTGGACCTGATACAGAGTGTAAGTACCCCTTGGCACCCACTACAAGCCAGGCAGCCTCCTACAGTACGGGGAGTTGCGGGGCCCCTGGGGGCCCCTGCACTGCCCATGCCAGTGGCATGGGCAGTGCAGGGGCCCCCTGACAGGGCCCGTGCAGCTTTTTACTGTCTGCAAAGCAGAAAGTAAAAAGCGTGACGGTGCAACTGCTCCCGTCACACGGCCGCAACACCACCGGCTCCATTTAGAGCCGGTTCCTCTGTTGCGGCCGCGATCCCCGCTGGGCCGGCGGGGATCTCAAAATGACCGTGGCGGGAGTGCGGCCGCATTGGCTGCCGCCCGGAGGTCAGTTCTTGGCGTGCGGCTGAAGCCACCCGCCAAGGTCATAATGAGGGCCTATATTGCTATATTATCTTGATATCCGTTTGCTCAGGATAAACTCTGGAAATTGCCTCCATGTGGTGTTTCTGTGAGTGTTTCTTCTAACCTATCTGGCTGAGGTGATCATTAGTACCTTTTACCTTTGACATCGAGAGAAAAGCTTAGAAACAATAGTCAAGATGGTGCGATGAAATCCCACACAAGGTGCATCTTCATCTTTTAACTATAACTGCGATAAGATGGTTTGAGCCCCACTTTTCTGTTCATGCAGGAGCTTAACTGAGCGATCCCTACAAGCAGATCTCCAGAAACTTCAGCAGGGACTCAGCTTTCTAGAGAGTCAAGAGCTGCAACTTGTTTGTTTAGTGTCTTGCATATTAATGCCATCACTGGTAGTGTGCCATTTCGATGCTGTTCATATATTTTCCAATAATACTGCACCTAAATCCTCTATGCATGGAAGTAAATCCATGGGCCCGATTCACAAAGGTAAGCTTAGACCAAAAGTCTAAACTTAGATCAAAAGTTTAACTTTGCTAGGAGTAAAGTTAGACTTTTGGTCAAAGCTTTTGGTCTCAATTTAACTTTGTTAATCAGGTCCATAGTCTAAACTTATGGTCTAAATTTACCTTTGTGAATCGGGTCCACAGTCTAAACTTATGGTCTAAGTTTACCTTTGTGAATCGGGCCATGTTGTCATCTTGAAGAAGAGATATGGCAAAGACTGGGGAGACAAAATAACCCAATGTGGGAAACACATTTGTCAATGCTTTTTGTAAAACATATTACTTTTGTAATTGTGCTGATTGTGTGTTTTCCATCTCTGTGCTCCAGGCCCTGTGTCAGCGCATCTGAAAAGATTGGGTTCAGGTAAATTACCTGTAATCGGTGACCTCATCAAACGTGCAACCACACTGGTATGAATTTTAAATTCCAATTTTATTTAAAAAATGTTCTTCAAAAAGTATAAATATGGGCCTTACTGTCTACAATCCTATTGGTGTAAGCTCATTTTTTTTACCTCTCAATTCAAGGACAGGAAAAAAGCCAGGTTTTAAGATGTTTTCTGAAAATCAGGTGGTTAGGTTGGCTTCTCAACTGTTGTGGTAAATTGTTCCAGAGATGGGATGAAGTATAGATGAAACCTCTGTCCGCCCCACCCAAACCCCCCCCGTTGGATCTCCTACTGGTGGTTAGTTCATGTGCACTCAATAGTAGGTGGAGAGATTTGGGTACTGACAACAAGCAAATGAATGGGTGATTCATATGAAGGTGAACAAAAGGCAATATGCAAACATCAGCACAGAGATGGATTTCTCTTGACCTCACCGGCACTTGAAAATTGACCCCTCCTCTGATCTCAGTCAAGGGATGGAGATGGCTTGATGACTTTGTGTGTCTGTGTTTCTTAATTCTGTGTTCTAGCTGTAGTTTATAGACAATTAAGGCCAGCACTAACATCAGGGCAAAACCAACAAGCTTTTAGCAGGGAATTGGGCTCAGTCCTAGCCATGAGGACCAGTCAGTAGACATAGTACGTTCAAGAAGCACAAAAGCGCGGTTCATGCAGGTCTGTATATGTCAAGTGTGGTTTTCAATAATCTGAAGTTGAAATCCAAGTTATAACATAGTCCTTGCCTGCAGAGAAACAGCCCACTGTCAATCTGTGCCAGTGAATTCACAAAATTCTAAATCACAACCAGCCAGGTTGAAAAAAGAGTTTTCTTTCTATGTGGGGTTTCTGAATACAGCACAATTTACCTTGCTGCCTCAAGGCACTGAAAAGGCTGGTGCTAAAATGACAGCAGGACATCTCGAGTAGTCACCTCTGGAGGGAAGGTTTGTATATTTCCCTCAGATAGTATTTGGAGCCAAAGGAAACAGGGAAGGGGAAAAATGTAGGAGATGTAGTGGCCCCAGCTATTGCTCCATGAATATACACCTTTCTCTATCCTCCACTCTGATTGCATCCATATAACAGGTATGACAGGTGCATCAAAGGTGATCTCAAGCAGTCTTCCATCCACACTTGTCAATGAAAAAAAATGTATATTATGTTCTTTTAAATTGTGAGGCCTGTAGTCGTAACCCTGGCTACTGCTACCACGCCCGAAAATCCATAAATTGCATCACCGTGGCTATAGCTACTCCATTTGACAATTTGTAAAATGTTGCCACCAGCAAGGTTCTGGAAAATGAATGGAGGAGAGTGGAGGGGTGTTTCCAACTAAAAGCTTCAGAGATCATCCTGGCCTCCTCAGTTTTGCATGCTAACGGTAACTCTAAGGAGCACCGGATATGCAGTATTGGGGTAGGGTTGCTGTTGTAGAGTGGCCTTTTTGAATGGACATCCCCACCTTTTGCTACTTGATGCTACCCTTTTTGAGTTGATAGTGCACTAGGACCTGCTAAACAGGCCCCAGTGCCAGTGCTCATTCCCTTAAAACTGTAACTGTGAATTGGCATACCCGATTGGCAATAACTTTACCTCCGCTGTAAGGCCCTAGTGTATGGTAGCAGTGGTACCCAAGGCAGGGATGGTAAAGGGGTCACCAGGGCTCCAGCACGTATTGTGCCACCCTGAGTGAAAGCAAAGTCTGCAGGGCCACAATGTCAGCTCTGCACAAGCAAATGGCCTGCTCGAGTTTGACTGCCCACACAATGTGCAGGCAGAGTCCCCTCACTGTCCATAACATAACTCAGTCACCCCTAAGGTTTGTCTCCTATAGCCCAGGAGGGCAGGGTTCATTATTTTATGAGTATGGACATATATGTGCAAGCATATATGGCCCTGTGGTAGCAGTTAAAATGTAATACTACCACAAGTGACTGGCGGTCGATAAGATTACATGGGCTGACATCCAGGCAAACAATAGATGTTCAGCTCCATAATGACTCTGCTGAATTCTGTCACGTTTGGTATCAAACTGGGAAAAAATGCCTCTTTTGTCATGGTTAGCCCCCACTTTTTGCCCAGTATTTGATTTGGTTTCAAAGATTTTAGTGCCCAGGCTCCCTGCTAACAAGGTTCCCTGGGCCAGACCTCTTTCCCTAAACTGTTGTGATGCATTGGCACAATTAGCAACACCTTTAGCTGCCATTATATGTCCCTAGTAAATGGTACTTAGCTACCCAGGGCATGGGGTACTAAGCTTGGGCCTCTGAGGGCAGTAGCAGAGATTGCGCCACCCTCTAGGGCCACACACCCAGATACACCCAGCACTGCCATTGCTTGCTGAGTGTCATATTGCAATCCTAAAATGCAATCTCCATATGGCACACAACCTGTGTGTCCCGTCCACTATACACTGTATGCAATACAGGTAAGTCACCCCTTTGGCAAGCCTTCCAGCCCTAAGGCAGGGTGCATTAGACTGTGTGTGTGGGCATAGATGCATGAGCAATATGCCCCTACTGTGTCCTTGCCAAACCTAGGACATAGTAAGTGAGCAGAGCAGCTATTTTAAATGCATGTGCTGTACACTGGTCAGTACATCTTTCACAGCTACATGAAGGCCACTCTGAACTTCGGGTTGTTTGGTATCAACCAACTCAGAATTATAAATCCAAAATGGTACCAGTATTGGATTTATTGCAAAATGTACCCAGGGGCCAAACTTAGAGGTGGCTCCTGCAAAGCTACCTAACACTGGCATGGTTGCTGGCTGGTCACAACCAGCCTGCCATCACCAGACAAGATTCTGTAACTCTGGGTTAAGTGTGCCTGCTCTCTGGGTCCCAGAACAAAGGCCTCCTGGGTGGAGGTGTCACACCTCCCTCCTCAGGAATGTGCACTCCCATGATAGCAAGCTTCAACTGGCTTACCACCTTTCAAACTCGACCCCAAGCCTGCTGCTGGCAGCAGATGGCCGCCCCTGTTGCAAACCCCCACTTTTGGTGGGAGAAAAAGCAGGCAAACGCACAAAGGGCAGTGGTTGGCCCCAGCTTGCACCACCCCTAAGGTGTTGCATGTGAGGTGACCCCTTCATTACATTTTTTGCGATCTTGCACGGAAGGAAAATAGCAAGTCAGGTGTAGGGAAGTAATACCCGCCCCACAGGAAGTGGTCATTTAGTGGGTGTAGCCACCGTAAGGTAGATAACCCATTGGTCACTACTAGGTACTCCCCTAAATGCCCACTAAATAAAATATTTAGTGGGCAGCCATAGACCACAGTTTCAGATTCCAAGGATGAAAGATGACCAGCAACAGAGAAGACCCAAGGCTCAAGAACTGAAGTTCTGATGCACCCAGAAAACGTACCAAACCATGCCTGATGCACCCAGGATTTGACAATCACTGCTGAGGGGTTGCATTGACATCAGATGGACTCTACAAACCCCAGAGGACCCCACACATCTGAAAATCACTGAAGATCTCCCTTTAGAGTGAAGGCATCACTCTCCTGCAACCGGCTGCCCTGTGCCTTGCACCGGAGATCCAGCTTTTTTCTAAGGGTCCCTCACCCCTTGTAACCTCAACACTCCAAGGAGACCCACCAGACTCACCATGAAGTCCAACTGTGCAGTGCTTTTCCAAGTGGTCTCCCGCAGTGGCCTTGCACCAGCTCCAATGACTTTCTGCAGCTGCTCCTGCTGAAACTGGCAGCTGTCTGAACTTCTTCAGCTGGTCCACAGGGCCCACTGACAACCTCGACTTACCTGCAAAAGGAGACATTGGTAAAGGCATGACCTGATTTTATAGACATTTTTAAAGTTTTTTTCCAATTGATTCCTATGATGCGTAATTACGCACAGAACTGAGACATTTTCTAAACTTTGAAAATTCATAACATAAAAAGTACTCAGTCGATTTTGATGACCTTGGTCTGAAAAATGTTATAGAAGCCTGAAGTAGTTTGTAAATTGGTCTTGAATTATTCTTTTGAGTGTGTGTCTTCATTTACTTGATACTGTGAGCACAAAAAATGTTTTGCTCTTCTCCAAGATTAGCCGATATGCTCGACCAAACTGCCACAAAAATTAGAGCATTAGGAAGTTTTTACCTCTGTAAACCAACGTGTGGTTCCCCGGACCCCCTAAAGAGTGCACCTGGTTTTACACACTACATTGAGGGCCAGCTCCAACACAAATTCCGTGCTTTTTAACCCAAGACACGATCCTCGTGTCGAGGTTAACCTAGCCTGTACGCAGGTGGCGTCCCTAAAGGATTCCCAAAGAGGTCCCAGCTTTCTAGTGCCTTGGCCTGGCTTTCCCAAGTGTTTGCCACCAAAAAAGAGATCTGACCTCATGCTAGGGAGTGGATGCTGCTCCCAGAGGTCAGAACAATGGCCTGTGCCTCTATGTGGCTCAATGGCCACCTCTGCCCTGCTGGGATGGCTTGTGAATATACCCATCACGGTTGTGAGCTTCAAAGGTTGCACTGCTGCTGCTGTACAGGAATGTGTCCTCCACTCAAGGACAAAGCCGCCCCCAGCCCCAGGCAGCTTCTCAGGTGGATAGGAGGGAAAAATGCCTTGTCAGGTGGCGTGCACTCCCCTAATGTTGACCACGCCTCTAGGGTGAGCCAGCTAGAATGTATCGTCAATGATGGCCCATGTCATCTTGAAGAAACGTAGAAATAGAGGGTTCCGAATAGTTTGGTGACATGCACCCACTGGATGTACTCACCTCAAGGGTGGATTAGCTGCAGGACTAGATGCCCATTGGCTATGCATCCTCACATCCCTTAACACACCCTAAATCTAGGATTTAATGGCCACCCTTGACACCAGAACCTCAGATCTGCCGTTAACGAAGAAGAGACCTGAGTCTACAACAAGGATGGACTCCACGCAGAAAAGGGGTGAACCTCTGCACCTCTGGTAACCACTCTGCACCACCGGGATTTTGAATCATCCCAGACAAGAGATCATTTTCCAAAGGAAGGTGAATCCCTCTGCAACCGACCCCCTTCACCAGGACTCCCTAGGAGTAGAGGTACAAGTTCTCTGTCGACTGCAGGACAAAAACTGCACTTTCACAATCAATGAAGTACTGTTGACCAGGCCCCAAAGTTTGGCTGCATGAAAGTAACTGGTCAGATGGCTTCTGAGGACTGTAGTCCTGATCCTAAGTGAGGATCAACTTTCTGCATTGTTCCCCTGGTCCTCTGGAAGAAGATGTCTGCAACCGCTGAGCTTACCACCTCAAGGCTTGTTGGTGGTCAGCCTGACTACTACTTGCTTCCTTCGATGCTCCAGGCCCAAGGGCTCATCATCACTGCAAAACAATCCACCACTGTGGCTCTGTTATCCAGGCTTTGAATCTCCTTTCAGCCTGGGTTGTCTCACCTGGAAACCAGCACCCGCTGATCCCATCCAGCACAGGAGCATCTCTGCACCTGAGACACCTGAGTTAAGCAGAACTGTTCTACCTGGTGATTCCTGGTCTGAGGCCAACTCTAAGCTTAAGTTCCAAAGGACTTTGTTGAACTTGACCTGCAAGTATCCTTTTGCTAAAGTACCCATTGCAAGACCGCAGGTCTCGTTGTCAGCACCAAGGACAGCCAGCACACCTCTGCATCCTGGCTCCTCAAGCCAGGTAAAATTGTACTGACTGTTCAGTCTTGGTCTGTGGGCCCGCAGGACCTTCACTCCCAATGGCTTCCGCAGAATTCACCCCACAAGAGACTGATTACAAACTGCGTTTTCTCCCACTGACCCCAATGATAGAGTTTGACAGCTCTGCAAAGTACTGATTCATGTAATGCTTAAAAATTGATAACTCTGGTTATTCCCTATGTATCAACTTCGTTTTGGTGTCTAAAATTATATAAATTCTGCTTTATTTTTATAAATGAGTGTCAGATTTGTTCTAGTTGCCTCAATTACTCATGGTCCATGTTGGTGCTGAGAAATGCTTAAAACATGTTCCTCTGAGTAGCCTGACTCCTCTTTGCCACTCTTCCAGGACTGCAGAAAGCAGACGTGGCAAGGGAATGTTCAATTTCCTTCTCAATGTTGCCTCTAGTGCACCTACCATGCTGTTGAGCATTTTGTTGAAGCATTCATTCAGACAGTTGCAGTGGGGAGATTTGCAGATTACTCTAATCTTGGCCCAAATGGCATTAATGTATGTTAGCATGTTATTGCTTTGCATGTCAAAGAAGACCTCTTTTGGAAACTGACCTGGCACTATGTGGTCTGGGAGACAGGTGGTTTTGACGTATTCAATGACTGATTGATTTATTGATTGAAAAACACTTTTATAGTGCACTCAATGGCATAATATCTCCAGGCAGCGAACACCTTATGTTACTGATACCTAATAAAGAAAAGAAATAAGCAGCAAACAAAGGCCTTGATTTAGAGCTTGCCATATGGGAAACTGCATCACAAACAAGGCGGATCTCCTGTCCTCTATGTAACAAGTGTGTAGGAAAGTACCATCTTGCCTGGCATGTTACCCCCATATTTCACTGTATATATGTTGCTTTAGTTGTATGTGTCACTGGGACCCTGCCAGCCAGGGCCCCAGTGCTCATAAGTGTGCCCTGTATGTGTTCCCTGTGTGATGACTAACTGTCTCACTGAGGCTCTGATAACCAGAACCTCAGTGGTTATGCTCTCTCTTTACTTCCTAAATTGTCACTAACAAGCTAGTGACCAATTTCATCAATTCACATTGGCATACTGGAACACCCTTATAATTCCCTAGTTTATGGTACTGAGGTACCTAGGGTATTGGGGTTCCAGGAGATCCCTAAGGGCTGCAGCATTTATTTTGCCACCCATAGGGAGCTCTGACAACTCTTACACAGGCCTGCCACTGCAGCCTGAGTGAAATAGCGTCCACGTTATTTCACAGCCATTTACCACTGCACTTAAGTAACTTATAAGTCACCTATATGGCTAACCTTTACCTGGTAAAGGTTGGGTGCTAAGTTACTTAGTGTGTGGGCACCCTGGCAAATTCCCAGGACTTTGTGAGTGCGGGGACACCATTACACGCGTGCACTGTACATAGGTCACTACCTATGTACAGCGTCACAATGGTAACTCCGAACATGGCCATGTAACATGTCTAAGATCATAGAACTGTCACCCCAGTGCCATTCTGGCATTGGGGAGACAATTCCATGATCCCCTGAGTCTCTAGCACAGACCCAGGTACTGCCAAACTACCTTTCCCGGGGTTTCACTGCAGCTGCTGCTGCTGCCAACCCCTCAGACTGGTTTCTGCCCTCCTGGGGTCCAGCCAGGCTTGGCACAGGAAGGCAGAACAAAGGACTTCCTCTGCGAGAGGGTGTTACACCCTCTCCCTTTGGAAAAAGGTGTCAGGGCTGGGGAGGAGTAGCCTCCCCCAGCCTCTGGAAATGCTTTGATGGGCACAGATGGTGCCCATCTCTGCATAAGCGAGTCTACACCGGTTCAGGGATCCCCCAGCCCTGCTCTGGCGCGAAACTGGACAAAGGAAAGGAGAGTGACCACTCCCCTGTCCTGCACCTCCCAGGGGAGGTGCCCAGATCTCCTCCAGTGTGTTCCAGACCTCTGCCATCTTGGAAACAGAGATGCTGCTGGCACACTGGACTGCTCTGAGTGGCCAGTGCCAGCAGGTGACATCAGAGACCCTTTCTGATAGGCTCTTACCTGTGTTGCTATCCTATCCTCCTTCCTAGGTAGCCAAACCTCCTTTTCTGGCTATTTAGGGTCTCTGCTTTGGGGAATTCTTTAGATAACGAATGCAAGAGCTCATCAGAGTTCCTCTGCATCTCTCTCTTCACCTTCTGCCACGGAATCGACCGCTGACTGCTGAGGAAGCCTGAAAAACTGCAACAAAGTAGCAAAGATGACTACTGCAACCTTGTATCGCTGATCCTGCCGCCTTCTCAACTGTTTTCCTGGTGGTGCATGCTGTGGGGGTAGCCTGCCTCCTCTCTGCACTAGAAGCTCCGAATAAATCTCCCGTGGGACGACGGAATCTTCCCCCTGCAACCGCAGGCACCAAAAGAACTGCATCACCGGTCCTCTGGGTCCCCTCTCAGCAACACGGGCGTGGTCCCTGGAACTCAGCAACTCTGTCCAAGTGACTCACACAGTCCAGTGACTCTTCAGTCCAAGTTTGGTGGAGGTAAGTCCTTGCCTCCCCATGCTAGACTGCATTGCTGGGTACTGCGTGATTTGCAGCTGCTCCGGCTCCTGTGCACTCTTCCAGGATTTCCTTTGTGCACAGCCAAGCCTGGGTCCCCGACACTCTAACCTGCAGTGCACAACCTCCTGAGTTGTCCTCCGGCGTCGTGGGATCTCCTTTTGTGACTTCGGGTGAGCTCCAGTTCACTATTCTTTGTAGTGCCTGTTCCGGCACTTCTGTGGGAGCTGCCTGCTTCTGTGAGGGCTCCCTATCTTGCTGTGCGCCTCCTCTGTCTCCTCACACAATTGGCGACATCCTGGTCCCTCCTGGGCCACAGCAGCATCCAAAAACCCTAACCGCGACCCTTCCAGCTAGCAAGGCTTGTTTGCGGTCTTTTTGGGTGGCAACACCTCTGCAAGCTTCTTCACGACGTGGGACATCCATCCTCCAAAGGGGAAGTTCCTAGTCCTCTTCGTTCATGCAGAATCCACAGCTTCTACCATCCAGTGGCAGCTTCTTTGCATCCTCAGCTGACATTTCCTTGGCATCTGCCCAATCTCGACTTTGTTGCGACTCTTGGACTTGGTCCCCTTGTTCCCCAGGTACTCTCATCTGGAAATCCATCTTTGTTGCATTGCTGGTGTTGGTCTTCCTTGCAGAATTCCCCTATCACGACTTCTGTGCTCTCTGGGGAACATAGGTGCACTTTACACCTACTTTTCAGGGCCTTGGGGTGGGATATTTTTCTAACCCTCACTGTTTTCTTATAGTCCCATCGACCCTCTACAAGCTCACATAGGTTTGGGGTCCATTTGTGGTTTGCATTCCACTTTTGGAGTATATGGTTTGTGTTGCCCCTATACCTATGTGGTCTCATTGTAATCTATTGTTACTGTACATGGCTTGCATTACTTCCTTTTGCTATTACTGCATATTTTTGGTATTGTGTACATATATCTTTTGTATATTTGCTATCCTCATACTGAGGGTACTCACTGAGATACTTTTGGCATATTGTCATAAAAATAAAGTACCTTTATTTTTAGTATATCTGTGTATTGTGTTTTCTTATGATATTGTGCATACAACACCAGTGGTATAGTAGGAGCTTTGCATGTCTCCTAGTTCAGCCTAACCTGCTCTCCATAGCTACCTTCTATCAGCCTAAGTTGCTAGAAACACCTCTTCGCCACTAATAAGGGATAATTGGTCCTGGTACAGAGTATAAGTACCCTTTGGTGCCCACTACAAGCCACGCCATCCTCCTACAAAGTGTATTCCATCTTTTGTGATTTTGAATGGGCGGATGGGACATCCATCACATATGTCACATTTATGATGGGGTATCCCTACCACCAAACTCTTAAGTCAGGCCCATAGTCTTTATGGCTGTCTTGGCCATCGGGGCAGACAGCACCAGCCTTGATACTGTATTGCCACCTGGCATTTATGGATAGTTGGTAAGATGCTGGAATAAAGGTCCTGTTGGCTGCTGAATATATTGTTCTAGTTAACAGAAAATGTTTTTTACTGACAAATGATGGTAGCATATCATGAGTAATACACTGCTCTAATGACATTTAACTTAACACCTATCCGATGTAACCCTCTTCTTTCACACAAGGCATGGACATATTTTCTTGCACCACCTCAAGGTTATTAGGTGGAATTTTTGCAGCTAAAATATAAGAAATTGTGATGATTTATCCTGGAATTGACCAATGCTTCAATGACCCATGACCCGAAGGAAAAGAAGATATACAGACCTCTAGCAGCTCGTGTACATCTAACTGGTCCTGCAATGAAGTCCTTGTTTTTTATCAGTAGGCTTATTGTAGATTACTTCACAATTTGCAAATGGTCGGGAAGCTGCCCTGGACCTATGTTACCAGTTGTCTAGTAGTGGACAAGTTGTGGAAGGTTTGGGCTCAGCCAGCATAAGGCCAATGATGTATTGATTATGTTGGGTCAACCTTCTGCAAATAGATAATATACACTGAATCATGGTAAATAGCTGCATGGACCACCACACCAGGAACATTCGACTGCTTTTTCAAGGCCTCCTTCCCTTCAATGAAGCATTATTGGTGCACATTGGGAGTGCACCCCTAAGTCAGAGTTATCTGCTCCTTAGCTCTTGTCAATAGTTGTGCCTTGGGAACCATCATTTGGTCTCTGGTGGGCAATGAAGAGTGCACATTGGTGCACTGCCCCTGCATCTGTAGGTCTTGGTGGACTACCTGGCTGCTTCCACTCAGGAACTATAGCATCAGCAGCAAGGGAGCAGACAGAGCTTCTGCTGGGCATTAGGCTTAGACTTCGCTTGAGGAAATGGGTTTCATGGAGCTTTATAGTTAGTGAATCCCAAACAAGGGTACTCAAAGGTACTGGTGTCGATTCAGCTATTTATTAATTTAAGTCCAAAAATATTTACATTCCTTGGCTATTGTACAACAGCTCAATGCCAATTAGTGCCAATACATTCACAAAATTTATAATTCCAACCATATTGGAGCAGGTTCAATCATTAGTGAGATTTTTGGGTAGGGCAGGTACTGCTCACAGAAAGAACAGTGGGATCTAGTACCTGCATGATAGCAGTTAGGTACAATCTCCAGTTGGATGATCTGTTGGGAAACCTTTTATATTTCACCCAAGACAGGCCCAGGTTGAAAGAGAAACTGAGAAAAAGGCATGTTCTCTATTGCTAACTCTGAAGGCTGGTGCCAAGGATGTGATCTCAGTCAGCCTCAGTATCACAACAAGGGTATGCCGTTCCTTTTGAAGAAAGTCTGAGGTGCCAGAAGAGGTCTTGTCCCTCAGGAGAAGGGTGTTGTGCTTCATCATAGGGCATGCTCCTCGTCGGACTGGTGCTGCAATGATTATCAGTCACCTATTAACACACACTTGAATAATCACTATGCCCCCAGAACACATGAAACGTTGTCAAGACCTGGACAAAGGTGTCCAGATGTCAGATTTGACTAATAATTGAATGTGGCAGGAACTGTCAGTTCCTAGAAACTAGGCTCATCGCAAATCTATGACGGAAAATCTGCAAGCAATGCTTGGACACCGTGTGTGTGGCAAGAAATGGACAAATAAAAATTAAAACACAAACACCTGCTCCTTAGCAAGAGATTATAACGATACTGGGCCCGATTCACAAAGGTAAAGTTAGACCTTTGACCTATATTTAGACCAAAAGTCTACATTTACAACTTTTCGGTGTTCACAAAGGTAAGTTACGAGTAGTACCTTACATCTGCACTCAAGTCGAAATCTCCGCACTCGGGTCGGAATCTCCGCACTCAGAACAGAGAGTACACTCATACTGCGCAGATTCCACTCGAGGTGCAGGAATTACACTCCAGGTGCCGAGATTCTGCCAGAGTACAGATGTAAAGATGCTATTCGTAACTTACCTCTGTGAAAACTGAAAAGTCGTAAACTGAGGCCCTGATTTATTCCAAAGTGACGCAACACGGCTCTGTGCCACAAATAGCAGTGCCATGCTGCACCACTTTTGAAATGCAGGGATGCTCCGTATTTACAGGAATACGGCCCACCTCTGCGTTTCACCCTGCACCTGCGAAGAATTAAGCTGCCTGTGCCAACACAGGCATCCTTCCACCATAGTGCAAGGTTGTCTTTGTTGAGGGTGTTGTGTAGCGATTTTTGTTTTAGCTTCATACACATTATTTTAGGAAACTAGGCCTGCCGCTGTGCACCTAGACATATTTTATTCAGCTTTGTTTTATTATTTTAACAATAGCCACATTTGTGGTCTTGTTTTATTTTCTCTATCCAGCTGTTCTTTGCCTAGGACAGCACTGAGTTCTTAAACAAGAGATTTCTTTCACTCTGCTTTTCTCAAGGCTGCAGTAAGATAGGTTGCCGGCAAACATCATAGTGCTTTGTCTCTAGTGTTCATAGAAACATACACACTCTTACATAGGGATCCTTTCTTGGAACATCAGCTACTTTATTATAAAAACACTACTTTGACCCATGTACGTTAGAGGGAGATTCCAGCCAGATGACCACAACTGTATGCTGATTGCTGAGTGCTTCGCTACAGCTGCTTATGTAGACTACAGGCCTCTTGCTCAGGTATGAGGGATGATGGCTTCCAGGGGAACCTTCAGGGTAGAACTAGAGCTTAATATGCTGTGCTCTAACATAGCCTAGGTAGAAGCGATTTTAACAACTCTATTGACAATATGGTAGCGTTATTTTCATGTTTCACTCTCCTTGTCACAATTTGAATCCTGTCATGCTCTGTTGTCATAGTTATTGCAGTACATGCTTTATTATCTAAGATGCAGTTACTTCAATAAAACCTTACTGAAATATATTCTGCTTCTGATTGTCCTTGCATGTGTGAGACTAATGTAATTGAGAGAAACGGATGCAATCTGAGTGACCACGATTTCTCTGAGGAATCAATTGTGTCATGCGTTTGGCTGCCCAATCATTCCTGCTCTTGTGTGGAGATGAGGCATTGCTAGGTAGCCGGAGCAAAACCCGGATTAGGCCAACAAGTGTCACCTGTAGTAGATTCAGACTCAGTCCCCCACAGTGCAAGTGATTCTGCTGCCCAAATCCAGTAGTCTCATTAAAATAATGAGAGCCTATGCAAAGTGGCGCCCAGCGTTTGGTCAGGCTCTAATTTTCGGGTCCTCTTGAGTATCTCTGTCTCACAACATACAAAGGCACAAGGATTTTCCTCCTCAGCTGAGTAGGGAATACCTAACTAACGCTGTAGGTTTTTCAAGCTTGAACCATTAAAAGGATAATCCCCATTTGGTGTGCTTATCTCTGAACAAAACTCACCATTCATCATGGCGAATCCACAACAGGTAGTTAGTGCAGTCAACATGCAACCACCCCTTACTGCACATTTACTGGCACATGGCCTAACGGCCAAGGGGGGGTCCAGTCACATTTGATGTTGAGGCTCACTCAATCTATAGAGCAGACATTTTTTATTCTTGGGTCACATTTCCAGCAGCTGATGAGAACACAAATACATTTCATCACTATACACCTGCAAAAGCACCTGCACAATACAGAGCATTTGAATATCTAGAAGTACATCTATCTTATAACCCCTTCTGTGCCCAGGACGTAATGGTTACGTCCTGAGGCACAGTCCTCGTGTGCCCAGGACGTAACCATTACGTCCTGGGCATAGAGCCCAGAGGGAGCGCTAGCGCTCCCTCTTTGGGGTTACCCCCCTAAGGCAGGGATGGAAGGGGAAACCCTTCCCCTTCCACCCTCAACCCCAGCCCACCCCCCTGCGACATCAGCACGCAAGCGCGCGCTGATTGTCACAAGGCCTCCTCCCATTGCCCTGGAAGCTCTGCTTCCAGCACCATCGGAAGAGAAATGCAAAGCATTTCTCTTACGATCACGTGGAGGAGGCCCGGAGAGGCTTCAAAGGGATGGAAAGTTATTTCCTTCCCTTGGAAGTCTCTTTCAGCGTTTTGGCAGCTGGATTGCAAGCAATCCGGCTGTCAAAACGCCCACTAGACACCAGGGATGTTTGTTTTAAAATGAAATTGGCATGACGGAGCGACCCCTTGGGCAAGGGTCGCTCCCAGGGGTGGCATTTTTTTTAAAGGCCTTTTCTGCATCCCCTGGGGGCAGATCGGCCTATAATAAGGCCGATCTGACCCCAGGGGGGGGGCAGAAACCTTTAGGCACCAGAAGGTATTTTTTTTTTATTTATTTTTTATTTTTATTTTTATATTTTTGATGTGGGGAGCCACCCCTTAGGCAAGGGTCGCTTCCATAGGGGGCAAATTATATTTAGGCAATTTCTGCCCCCCTTGGGGGCAGATTGGCCTATTTTTATGAGGCCAATCTTCCCCCAGGGGGGACAGAAACCACTAGACACCAGGGAGTTTTTTTCTTTTCGAAAATTTCATTCCCCTGGGGGGCAAATTTATTTTAGGCCATTTCTGCCCCCCTGGGGGGAAGATCAGCCTATTTTTAAACCTCTAGGCACGGAGGATTTTTTTGTTGTTGTTGTTTTACAGATGGGGAGTGACCCCTTAGGCAAGGGTCGCTCCCCTGGAGGGGCCAATTGTATTTAGGCCATTTCTGCCCCCTTTGGTGGCAGATCGGCCGATTTTAGGTAAATCTGCCCCCAAAGGGGGCAGAAACAACTAGGCACCAGGGATTTATTTTTTGCGCCAATGTCAAGCAATGGGAGCGACCCTGTAGGCATGGGTCGCTCACCAGTGGGGTGGGGGCTCGGGGGGGAATTTATTTTAGCCCATTTCTGACCCACCGGGGGCAGATCAGCCTATTGTTATTAGGCCGATCTGCCCCCAGGGGGGGTGCAGAAACCTCTAGGCACCAGGGCAAATATTTTTTTTTGTGTGTTTTTTTTTTTTTTTTTTTTTTTAGAGAGATGGTCAGTGACCCATTAGGCAAGGGTCACTCCCCTGGGGGGCAAATTGGATTTACACCATTTCTGCCCCCCTTGGGGGCAGATCGGTGGATTTTTGGTCAATCTGCCCCCAAAGGGGGCAGAAACAACTAGGCACCGGGTTTTTTTCTTTGCGCCAATGTCACGCAAGGGGAGCGACCCCGTAGCAAAGGGTCGCTCCCCAGGGAGTTGGGGGGGCGGGGCAAATTTATTTTAGGCCATTTCTCCCCCCCCGGGGGCAGATCAGCCTATTGTTATTAGGCCGATCTGCCCCCGGGGGCAGAAACCTCTAGGCGCCAGGGCAAATTTTTTTGGGGTGTCTTTTTTTGTTTGTTTGTTTCTAGAGATGGGGAGCGACCCATTAGGCAAGGATCACTCCCCTGGGGGACAAATTGTATTTAGACCATTTCTGCCCCCCTTGGGGGCAAACTGGCTGATTTTAGGTAAATCTGCCCCCAAAGGGGGCAGAAACAACTAGGCACCGGGGATCTTTTTTTTTGCGCCAATGTCACGCAGGGGGAGCGACCCCGTAGCAAGGGACGCTCCCTCGGGGGGTTGGGAGGGCAAATTTATTTTAGACCATTTCTGCCCCCCCTTGGGCCAGCTGATCTAGAGGCCAAAATCCACAGCTAGGCACTTTGCAAAAAACACCTGTTTTCTATGAACAAATCTGATGTGTCCACATTGTGTTTTGGGCCATTTCCTTTCGTGGGCGCTAGGCCTACCCACACACATGAGGTACCATTTTTATTAGGAGACTTGGGGGAATGCTGGGTGGAAGGAAATTTGTGGCTCCTCTCAGATTCCAGAACTTGCGCTGGTTTGCTAGGTTTCGCCAGGTGCAGGCTGAGCTAGAGGCCAAAATCCACAGGTAGGCACCAGAAATGTCATTCTACCACCATTGGCTGGTGCTAAAGAAAACCGCTTTGTATTGATCGACAATGTCAAGTTACACCATGTGGCTGATCCTGCACAGCTGACCAAGAGGAGCAGCCAGTAGTTCTCGAATCCCTCTCACTACTGGTCAAGACGTCCCTGTACAAGTTTTGAGCAGCAATGCTGACACCGCTCCAAGCTTGGGGAAGGTGGAAAATGATCTTGCATTAGTTACACTAACATCTGTTACAAAAAACAATATTGAAATTACTGATCGATTTCTACACAGATGGATGGCATCATTTACTGTGAACCACAGCAGGAGACCCCTACCAGTTCTCCTCCTACAAATACGGCATCAGCTTTTGCACGAACTGTTTCTGGATACTTTGCCGCCATCAACAACAACTTTTTGAACTAGTTCTAAATCTGAAATGCCAAAAACATGTAAGCGGATAAACTGGCTTAAAACAAATTACTTTATTTTCCCATGGAACTATCTGTGGCTTTCCTTGACTGTATTAGCTTTCCTCCTTTGGATTGGCTTTGTCATAACATTCTTTCTATTAATACATGGTCATTTTCTTCCTGAAAGATCAATAGTTGAAGTGGTGGATCAGGTCCTAAAACCCCATTTTTTTTCTCACATGGTCCGCAGAGACTTGTCTTTCGTGAATATTTCCGCTATACCAATTTCTGATGGGATTGTTTGGGATAAAGTCACATTTGATATATACGGCCCCACAGAGGTCATTCAAATACCATATGTGTTTAAACTTTCAATGAATGATGTAATAATACCCGGAGTTGTTTCTGATGACTGGGATGTAAAAACAGTTGTTTCTATGATCACTAAATTGCAGTATTTTACTGTATTTGAAAGTGAGGATGTTTATCAATCTAAAGAGAATTATGGTGATATGTATTGCTATAATTATTATGGACACCATTTAATTTACAGAGCAAGCAGCCCAAATACTATTTTTAATTACACACAATGGGAACATTGTCTAAATCCACCACAAAACATGTTCTGAAAAATGTGCATATTTTTCTGGGCATAATGTTAAAAATGCTGAGTCATATTATTTCAAATTGCCATTGATGGAAAATGTACATATATTATTAACAGATATACGAAATTCATTTATTTAGATTCCTTTGTTTCTCAGTTGACTATAGAAGGCTATGAAGATAGGTTGAAGTCGATTGACTTAAAAGTGTGTGGGGAACAAAAAATTGGCAAATAAGGGGGAAGGAAGCTTCATTTAGAGCACACCTAATACCTGTTCAAATGATTTTTTTAAATGAAACTGTACAACAGACAAGTTGCTTTGGCTTAGCAAGGATTAAGGAATTGAATGCGCCCAGTATTCCGACCCATGCAAAACTTTACAAATGGCAAAAGTATATAAATGCAACTGAAGATCTGCTTGATGATTGGGTCCGAAATTGCATGTTTAATGTTTCACTGTAACGTCCTGACGGGTGGTTATTGTGGCCAATACATACCAACGGGTGTCATAAATGTTTTCATAAACTCAACAGGGGGTTTTAGAACAAGTAGGCCAGACCCTCGCTATGTGTCATCTGAAAATGCAGGTATTATAACAACATACAGTGTAGGGAAACTATGCCAGCAATGGTTGAAGAGCTCCTCACTAGATGTTGTTAGAGATCACCACAGTCTCCTGTCTCATAACACTGACTTACAGGAGTTCCTGTTAGGCCCCAGAAAACATCGCAGAAAGCGCTTCTTATATCAGTTTATCATGAAATTTAGAAGCTTTCCCAACAAGAAGCTGCTGCCTGGTTAAGGCAAATAGATCAGGAAAACTTACATAAGGCATTAGCTATTGTAGATAATGGGATTAATAACCTGTCCAACCGGATATACACCTTAAACAAAATAGTTTCTTCTGCAATAGACATAATACAGAGTGATATGTCTTCTTTACAGCAGGGACCGAATCAACTAAAGTCCATTATGCAGTTGGGTTGGACACTACAAACATTGAAGGCAGGTCTTGTTCCCTTGCAACACGTTAGCACTAGGGATATATTTTCCACATTTAATTTAACGCAACAACAACAAGTAATGGCTAAGAAAGAAGCGACTTATGTCATTTTAAATATTGAAAAGTTAGAAAAGTTGCCTTTCACTGTGGCTGAAATACCATTAAGTGATTGGTTAATACATGGTTGTCATTAATCTGCCTATTTCAACACTTCAATTCAAGTTCTGCTTAAAACACATTCCAGTAGGCAGATATGAAAGGCTAGGAGATAGTTATATCCATGAGGTGTGGGAGCTTCCCTTCTCGTACAAATGTCTCAGTGGCATGAAAGAGGACTTTCTTAGCGGTAGTGAATGTGAGACTTCTGTCAGCCATTCAGTGGTTTGGAAACAGCCTTCCTTTTACAGGGTGTGTAACAGTTATTTGAAGGGAGTTCTGTCCCCTTGATTAGATCTGCGTTCCAGGAGCTCTCACATGGCAGCTATGTCCTCCTCAATAGTGAAAACAGTTGTGGGATGAGAGCCAGAATAGTCAATGTTGTTTCGGTCTCCATGCTGGAAGTAGCTAAGATTTGTCCCCATATCGCTACTTCAAATGTGAATTTTGACAAGTTGAGCAGGCTCAAGGTCTTATTGATGCAAAAACATGTGGCACTCACATCTGCACCTATGCGCTTCACGTGGCAAGGTCATCAGCAGAGATACAGTCCCTTTTAGGTACTAAGGCCCATATTTATACTTTTTTGCACCACATTTACGTCACTTTTTAACACAAAAGTGGCGCAAACTTACAAAATACAAGTATATTTTGTAAGTTTGCACCGCTTTTGCAGAAAAAAATTACAAAAATGCAGCGCATAAAAAGTATAGATATGGGCCTAACTTTCCGAGACACTTTGGTGAGCTTGTGGGATGAATATTTAATGCACCCAGTACTACTGGAATCGCAAATTCCATTAAGGCTGTTGGTTCTGGTTTTGCTTACACCTTCTCCTCTATATTTGGTTGAGTACCATCAGCCATCGGCTCAATATTCTCCATTATTTTCGGGGGATTTCCGATAACTTTGGCTATAATAGGTGGCATCTTGCTATTGCTACTTTTTGTGCCCACTGGCTGTCCTGCCACAACAAGGAGGACTGAAAGCGATCCAACCTGCGCAGCTGTGTCGTGAACGCATGATGTAGTGCTTTGGAGCAACACTCCTGGATCAATAGGAGTGTGACTGGTCTCTGTCATTCAGACTGGTTTTGCATTGTGTGGAGCCCGTGTTTCGGTGCCTCTGGTGCTCGTTAGAACACACACTGAAAGTTTGTCTTTTTATGCAATGCTTGCTTTCATTGGATGCTGATCTGTTGATGTTCTCGCTGAGGGATCATTACCAGACATGCGTGTTGAGGGTGCGTTTGCTACGGGAAGCTGGTTATGAGTTGCCCTTCATGGAGGATGCAGCTCTAAACTCATTGTTGGGCACACCACAGAATGCTGCTGCCTTGGCCGGAGCTCAGGCTTTGGAACATAAATGCTCCTTGGTTTTCCTTGGTGATGAACTTCCTACTTCACAACCTGCCGAAGTGGCCGATTTCCTTTATGCAATTATCCTGGATTCGAATGGCAACTTCCGAAATGACTACGGGAGTCATTTTGACCTCGGCGGTCTTTTTCCAAGACCGCCGAAGGACCGCAGGTGGTGGCGGTTTGCCGCTCGGCCTATTATGACCGTTGGCAGCTCTCTGTCCTTTTAGGGAAGGAGAGCCGCCAACAGCCATACTAGCAGGAGGCGGGGAAGTGGAGGTTGCGCCACCGCCACGCCAACAGAACACGACTAGCGAATCATGTCCTGTGATTCGCCGTTTCGGTGTTCTGTTTACGGTGTGGTGTCGGCGGAGCAGCTCCCATGACTCCCGTCCCCTCCCGGAGGATCGTCGGACCAAGTAAGTCAATCGTCCGTGAGGGGAGGGAGGTGGGGAGTGTTGTGTGTTGTGTGCGTGCATGGGGGTGTGCATGTGTGTATGTAGAGGGGGTTTGTGAGTGCGTGTATGCTTGTGGGGGTGTTGTGTGTTTGGGAATGAGTGAGTGTATGTCTGTAGGTATGTCTGTATGGATGTGTGCGTGTATGTTTGAATGTGGGTGTGCATGTCTGTGTGTGTGGATGTTGGCATGTATGTCGGTGTGTGTGCGTGTATGTGTGTTGGTGGTACCTGCGTGCGTGTCGTGTGTGTATGATCGATGTCATGTTGGGGGTCGGGGTGGGGAGGGGGGGTGGCAGGTGTGGTGGGGGGTAGGGGAGGGAGTTGGGGTTGGGGAGACCCCTATCAGTGTCAGGGAAGGAATTCCCTGGCACTGATAGTGCTCACCTTCATGGATTTCATGGCGGTTTCAAACCGCATGAAATCCATGGCGGTCAGCCGGGTCCAAATACCGCCGGTATCCAGCCCAGCGGTCGTCTCCGCCCTGGCAGGCGGAACGGAGAAGCAGCGGATGACCATGGCGGTAACCGCCATGGTCATAATACAAAAAAAAAGACTGCCAGCCTGTTGGCGGTCTTACCGCCGCTTCTCTGCCTTCCGCCACGGTCATAATGACCCCCTATGACTCTTGAAATTCTGCTTTTATTTACGCCACAGTTAACATGTGTCCTTTTTACACATGCTCAAGTGTCTTTTTAACTTGTCATTATTGACATTCTTATATATATGCCTTAGGTTGAATTTTAGTAGCTTTTATACATAATTAGGTTTTGAACCACCTTTGAACCGGCAAGAGGAGGGTGTTGTGTAGCCCTTTTAGTTATATCTTCATACATGTTATCTTAGTAAACTAGGCCTGCCGCTGTGCACTTAACCTAGACTTATTTTATTCAGCTTTGTTTTATTATTTTAACAAATAGCCACATTTGCGGTCTTGTTTTATTTTCTCCATCTAGCTGTTCAGTGCCTAGGCCAGCACTGCGTTCTTCAACAAGACATTTCTTTCACTCTGTGCTTTTCTCAAGGCTGCAGTAAGATAGGTTGCCGGCAAATGTGATAACGCTTTGGGGGTAATTACAACATTGGCGGTAAAAGCCGCTTACCGCTGTGCAGAAGACCGCCAACACACCGCTGCGGCCGCGGAATTCCGCCACAGCTTTATGACCCACATCTTGAAATCCGACAAAATTCAGACACCCACACAAGCCACCACACCAAAGGTCAGTAATAAACTGGCGAAAACAAAACCTCCACCGTCACGCCAACAGAAATACACTCACGTTATCACGACCCACGAATCCACGCAGCGGTCTTTCAACTGCGGTATTCCATTGGCGGTACACACCGCCGCGCTCAAAATACACACACACATACAAAACACCCCCACATTGGACAATTCAAAATACACACACCTGATACACATACACACACCACACCCACACACCCAATACAATATAAAAACACACCCACATCACCCACAAACCCCTACGAACAAAAATCACAAACGAAGTCCAGAGAGAGACACCACCATCCACAAACTAGCAGCCACAGGCACTCAACACCATCACCCACACAACTTCCACGCACAAAACACCACACACCACTACACATCACCACACTTATCACCACACACACCACCCCACACATTACCCACACCACCCCATGGCACGGCAAAGACACCCCAGGTTCTCGGAGGAGGAGCTCAGGGTCATGGTGGAGGAAATCGTATGGGTAGAGCCACAGCTATTTGGATCCCAGGTGCAGCACACCTCTACAGCTAGGAAGATGGAGCTATGGCGAAGAATAGTCAACAGGGTCAACGCAGTGGGATAGCACCCAAGAAATCGGGACGACATCAGGAAGAGGTGGAACGACCTACGGGGTAAGGTGCATTCCGTGGTCTCAAGGCACCACCTGGCGGTACAGCGGACTGGCGGCATACCCCCACCTCCTCCCCCACAACTAACAACATGGGAGGAGCAGGTCTTGACGATTCTGCATCCTGAGGGCCTCACAGGAGTCGGTGGAGGAATGGACTCTGGTAAGTCAAACCTTTAACTATCATATCCCCCACCCTACCTGCATGCTATCACAGACCCCCACCCTCGCCCCCTCCCCTATCACTACAACTCCTCACAAATGTACTAATAACACAATCCACACATCCCAACACCAAGCCCTGCATGACATAACAAAGCATGGACACCTATCACTAAAGCATGCCCACTGCACATACCCATAACACCCCCCTCAACCATCATCACACAAGCCCCCACACATGAATGCTAGCACTGGGGTACACAGTCACATACCCATTGCACACCATGACACAGACAGATGCAATAATCATGCTTTTACACCCCTGCAGGGCCACTACCCAACGTCACCAGACAGGAGGGTCCAGACATCTCCACCCCACCCACAGAAGAGGCCCACAGTGATGACAGCAGCTCTGTCCAACTGGATCCAGATGACCAGCCCGGACCATTGTGGGCCTCGGGACAGTCGGTTCCCCTCACACAGGCACAGCCCACCACAGACCTTCCACCCTCTGGTAACACCAGCACAGCACCCACCCAGCGGGCTCATACCTCCGTCCCCAGGACATGTCAATCAGCTGTGTGTCCACCACTACAGGGAACCCAGGATAACCCACCACCCCAAGAACAACAGGGACCTGGGGGCAGTGGCAGTGGGCACACGGTCCAGGGGACGGAGGCACAGGAACACAGGGGAACTGGGAGGGCTGCTGTGCGACAGGGGGTGGACAGGCCAAGGGAACCCACTCTCCACGAGGCCCTCTCCTCCATCATGGGAGCATACCACCACTCCCAGGAGACGATGGCAACGGTCCTGGACAAGTTTCAGGAGACCCGGCGCATGCAGGAGGAACAGTATTTGGGGTTCAGGGAGGAACTTAGAACCATCAGCTCCGCCCTGGGCACCATCGCAGGGGTGCTGAAGGAAATACTTAACACCAGGAGGGACACTGTGGCACTACAAGGGGCCCCTGACACTAGCATGGACGATGTACTGCCCACCACCTCTGCCGGAGATAGTGGACAGGAGGCACCGCCACAGGACCACCACACCAGCACCCCCCCCTGCAGACAGAAAACCACCCCGCAAGCGGTCCCTGAGATCCAGGAACAAGACAGAGCACGATGCCAAGACCCCCGCCAAGAAATGAGACCACCCTGATTGTCAAACCACTGTCCCACTTTGTCACCCTGTCCATATTGGAACTGCCCCAGCTCCACTTTCTATGCCCATATGGGCAATGCACCTGTGAGACTAATAGACTGGGCTCTGCCATGGACATTCCTCCATCATCACCCCTCACCATTTTACAACCCCCTCTAATATAGAGCACTTCAATGAACACCCTTGAAGCACAAAACAATCTGGAGTCAGTCTGTGATTTCGAAATTGTGTATTAGCAATGACAGTGACAAAATACTTTTTCAAATGTAATGTCAACATACCTATGTCACACATCTCAAGTCCATGAGGTATCTAAGCAGATGAGACACGTTGGAAACCACACCTGTGAAATCGTAAGGGAAAATTACAACTCAGTGACCATATACGGGTTGAAATTGACAGAGAGGATAGAGGTAGAAGTGTTAAAGTACTTGTAGTAGGCAGGTAGGTTTTCTCACCTGTGTGTCACTGGAAATATTGCTGGATAACGGAGTCCCTGTTGTCAATGTCTTCTTCCTCTGCTTCCTCCTCATCACTGTTCACAGGCTCCACAGCTGCCACAACACCGCCATCTGGACCATCCTCCTGCAGAAAAGGCATCTGTTGTTGCAAAGCCAAGTTGTGAAGCATACAGCAGGCCACGATGATCTGGCACACCTTCTTTGGTGAGTAGAATAGGGAACCACCTGTCATATGGAGGCACGTGAACCTGGCCTTCAGGAGGCCGAAGGTCCGCTCGATCACCCTCCTAGTCCACCCATGGGCCTCATTGTAGCGTTCCTCTGCCTTGGTCCTGGGATTCCTCACTGGGGTCAGTAGCCATGACAGGTTGGGGTAACCAGAGTCCCCTAAAAGTCACACCCGGTGCCTCTGGAGTTGACCCATCACATAAGGGATGCTGCTATTCCGCAGGATGTAGACGTCATGCACAGAGCCAGGGAACATAGCATTTACCTGGGAGATGTACTGGTCTGCCAAACATACCATCTGTACATTCATGGAATGATAACTCTTCTGGTTCCTGTACACCTGTTCACTCCTGTGGGAGGGGGGGAACCAGAGCTACATGGGTCCCATCAATGGCACCTATGATGTTGGGGATATGTCCAAGGGCATAGAAGTCACCTTTCACTGTAGGCAAGTCCTCCACCTGAGGGAAAACGATATAGCTCTGCATGTGTTTCTGAAAGGCAGACAACACTCTGGACAACACGTTGGAAAACATAGGCTGGGACATCCCTGATGCCATGGCCACTGTTGTTTGAAATGACCCACTTGCAAGGAAATGGAGCACTGACAGCACCTGCACTTGAGGGGGGATTCCTGCGGGATGGCGGATTACTGACATCAGGTCAGGCTCCAACTAGGTACACAGTTCCTGGATTGTTGCACGCTCAAACCTGTAGGTGATGATCAAACTTCTTTCCTCCATTGTCGACAGGTCCACCAGTGGTTGGTACACCGGAGGATTCCGCCATCTCCTCACATATCCCAGCGGACGGTGCCTATGAAGGACAACAGCGACCACAGAGTCAAACAACTCAGAGGTATGTACCCACAGTCTACACAGAACTTCATTCATACAAAAATATGGCCTGTATTTGTGTTGTGAGACAAGGCCTAGGTATGTGTGACGCAGTTGGTAATTAGGCCATGTGGGCCCTTGAAATGGCGGCTGGATCTGGCGTGGTGCACTCATCCGGATGAGGTGCCCCCCTTCCCTTCCCCCTGAGGTGCCTGTTGTATTTCTGTCTGATGCCCCTGCAGTGTTCTCTCCGTTTGGATGGGTATCTTGGGTGGGCCTCGCCCATGCATTTTGGGCCCAGTGGTCCACGGACTATGAATGGTGCAATACTTGCACTACTAATAGTGGTGTATATTTTGTTTATTGTGTATAAATATATATGTGTATATATTTGCTTACTGTATTTTTATATAATACAATGGTTCCATCCATTTCCTTTTGTCTTTGCATTATTGCGGGGGGTTTGGGGTGTTACTGTAATGTATCGATATGCATTAGTGTGTTTGTTGTAGTGGGTGAGGGTCGGGGTGGGGGTTGGGGTGTTGAGTGTGTGTGTCCCTGTGTTTTTGCCTCCCCTA
Organism: Pleurodeles waltl; assembly: GCF_031143425.1. NCBI lineage: Eukaryota > Metazoa > Chordata > Amphibia > Caudata > Salamandridae > Pleurodeles > Pleurodeles waltl. The sequence continues at coordinate 1,538,391,303 of NC_090446.1, forward strand.
TGTCGTAGATGCAGTACTCACTGTGGTCTTCACCGCTGGCGTTGATGGTCCTCATAGAGGAGCAGGAAGACTAGCGCTGGCAGAATATGGAGTTCCGGCTCCATGGTGCCCTCCTTCCTCGTGGAGTGTGTAGAGGTGAGCGTTTTCCCTTTGAAATGGCTGTTTCCGCCGTGTTTTTATCCGCAGTGAATCCGCCCCTGAAATCATGGAGGGAAAGCCTTAAAGGAAACAAAATGATTATTTATGATGAGAATATCCATCACCCCAACGACCAGAAGGACAAAATTGGATCCCTAGGTCTTGTGCAAGATGACTATCAAGTTCTTGTAATCAGAATACCAAGGAATGGGACAGACAGCCATGAATGGTACCAGCCCTTAACGCTGTTTTTTCTCAGATTTGGAGAAGGTACATGTCACAAGTCCCTAGCATCCTTAACTAATATCTCTGGCAGTGTCCTGCAGCAGCAGCAACATTAACTAATAAGGGGCCCTGGTAACCTCTGATTCACAATAATTTATTAATTACTTAGTATTCTATCATTGAAACTTCCACTAAACTCTTTTTTAGGTGCAATTTTTCTCTAACTGCATCAAGGTATTTCCATAACTTCCAGCATTCCATTTTTCTGAGCTCTACCACTACATCTTTGTTGGAGTTGGCACGTTCTGGTTGGCCGAGGTGAAGCCCTAGCCAAGCAGAACCTACCACTCCTGTCAGGGGTGGGTGATTAAACTCACTGTATAACTTGCGCTCACCCTTGGGTAGCTTGACATTGAGCAGTCAGGATTATCACAGGGGCAATGTGTAAAGCATTGGCACAGCACTCACGAAAGAGACTTCACACGTTGTGTATGTAAAGAAGATTTGTATTCAAGACACACATTAGCTAAAACAACATGTACATCATGTAATCCTGGGCATAAATCACATGAGAAATATCACTAGCAGTACTAGGTCCTACCATGTTAAAACAACATCAGCAATATGTACACTTGAGAAAAATATACTACTTTCACTCCTAACACCTTCATGTGGTGTAGAACATTGTCAGCATGAGACCCACCCTAGCAGTTATTCCAATTTAGCCGCAAAGTTATAGGGTGCACTGTGGTTCACAACGATAGCAGCAATGTACATACACCAATAATTACAGCATTTTTAAATAACTTCATGGGCCTAGGCTGCACGGGTAAAAACCAATGTCAACCATGATAATCTTCTGGCAAGGAACAATGTGTACGGCAATAATGCCATGCAGGCAGTCACTCCCACACTGCTACACGGTGCCATGGATATCAGGCAGGCTCATATTGCACGCGATCACATACACTTGCTCCCAACACCCTAATGCGTTGCACTGATATCTAGCAGGTCAGTTGTTATTGTACTCACTGACCTCGTGGGCCCAAACCCTCTTCAATCTTTCAACCAACCCCTCCTACCCTGCCCCCACAGGCCAGAGATGAAAGAACCCTTTTCCTGGGTACTATGCCGATCGCGACCAGAGTCACACTTATTTAGGGTCCCAGTGGAAAGGTAGGGGGAAAATATCAGGCAGCAGTGGTCACCACTTAGGAAGTTCACTCAAAAGTCCCATCACTGTGCCTTCCAGCAGGGGCCCAGTTCTGCAAAGCATGGAAAGAGAGTCACTGTAGGACACACACCATTCACAATAGTACCCAGCCAAGCTGGGCACTCCTGTACACAAATCTGCTAATCCGTGCCCCCCCTGGAAATGGGGCACAACATCTGGTGTGCAATGACTTCAATGACACCAGAAAATCCCTGAAAACACTCGAACAGTTACCAATTCTGTACCTCCCTGGAATGAGGCACAATTTCTGGTGTGCGATGACTTGAGACGCACCAGACAATCCCAGCTTGCCAATAAGTGATGATTTTACAAAGATATTCATATGTGGCGAAATGGTCTGTAGATTTATTCATTGTGACTTCTGATAATTATACATATGTTTATATATGTTTCGTAGGGAGGGGCGGGCCAGAATCCTTCATGTGAAACACGTGGAGTAGGAATGGAGGTGCACTTCTAAGTGATTGAGGCCGGCCAAAATGACATGCGCACTCAGAACTCTCCACCCGGCTATATTGCACAGCTGGGTGGAGATCAAGTGCAGTGTCCCACTCCCTCCCTGAACTGCATTTCTGCCCGCTCAGGCCAATCCCAGTGCTTCTCTCATGCTGGTTACAGAATGAGAGAAGCGCTGGAATGGGTGGGGAGGGAGGAAGAAGACGAGAAGCGGCTGGAGTGGTAGAACACAGAGGTGGCAGGTAAGTTCTTTTATCTATTTTTTTGCACCTCCTCCCACCCGTACCTGGCTGCAGTCGCTACTGCTTTCAAATCCATCACAATCTGGGTCATCATGCCAGAGAACTAGATTTCATGTAGGTCAACTAAGAGGGCACTTAAGACAGCAATGTAAGTGGGGCTCAACTTTGAGAAAAAAAGTCCTATTACAAATGCTGGAATAGTTAACTCTATGGTTTGCTTAGAAGTCTGTACCTCCTGGCGATGGCAGTGTGTAACAGCAGCATTTATCTGCAGTGAAATAAGGTGTCAATTCCAGTTTAGGAATTAGAGTTCCAGGATTATTGAGCAAGAGCATTGCCAGGCCACAGAAATGTGCCAGGGTAACTGTCAGAAGAAGGTGCAAGCAGAGAACCAGCTAAACCATCAAAAAAAGATGTCTGACCTTATCCACTAGAGGAAATGACAGCCTGAGGAGCAGTGGGTCACTCAAGTGACTGACCCTCAAATAGATGTAGGCGGTCATTCTGACTGCGGCGGGCGGCGGGAAAGACCCTGCAACGAGGAAGCCGGAGGAGTTGCAGGGGTGCGACGGGTGCAGTGGCACCCGGCGCGATTTTCAGTGTCTGCAAAGCAGACACTGAAAATTATTATGGGGCCCTGTTAGGGGGCCCCTGCACTGCCCATGCCAGTGGCATGGGCAGTGCAGGGGCCCCCAGGGGCCCCACGACACCCGTTCCCGCCATCCTGTTCCTGGCGGTAAAAACCACCAGGAACGGGATGGCGGGAAGGGGGTCGGAATCCCCATGGCGGCGTTGTAAGCAGCGCCGCCATGGAGGATTCCCTGGGCCAGGGGTAAACCGACGGGAAACCGCTGGTTCCCCTTTTCTGACCGTGGCTTTACCGCCGCGGTCAGAATGGCCCAGGAAGCACCGCCAGCCTGTTGGCTGTGCTTCCGTGGTCCCCGGCCCTGGGGGTCATGGGCCGCCAGGGTCGGAATGACCCCCTTAATGCTGTAAGTGGGGCCGCAAAGTGAAGAAGGAAGGGGGTCTAGAGGCAATTGTAAATAACTTAAAAGTGCCACATGGGCAATGGCAGAAAGACATGTTGGATGAAAACATGATTCATACTGCCATTAAAGTGAGAATTGAATTTCAAAAACAAGCATTTGCAATGCAATAGGCCTTGCATATTTCGAACAAGTTAATTGTCATCTTTTGACAACAGCGACAACGAGCCAAAAAAAAAAGAATGGGTCGAAACTGAGAAAAGACAACTTAAAAAAATAAAGTTTTATTTTTTTAAAGCTAACTTTGCAATTTTGTTGGTCACAGTGATTGGAGAGCTCATCTCAGTGCTTTGTTTCATTCTTTTGTAGCCAGAAAGTGATGTGTCATTTTTAGTGAAAGTACTCCATGCTCTTGGCTGCCACCTTGAACTACAAGTAAGTCTGCTTTTTATTTACTTCTATTTCTCATTGGCAATGGTGCCTCAGATCTTAGTAATGACTTGAAAAGTAGGGGTCTTTGGGTGATAAATAAAAGTCATGGATGGGGCGTCCAGATAGGAGGGCATTTTTTTACTTAGAACAAGCTGAAGGTCTGAGTTAGAGTTGCACAGATTGCTGCCTCCACACCCATTACCCCAAGGCCGGCAGAAGATGCCCTCCCTATTTAGAGGCCCACTGTCCGGATGGGTATATCTTTTGCTAAAAATGCGTTGCTGCCATAGCAAAAGCCCTTTTGGCAAAACTCAAGGCCTCATTTACGGGGCCCGTGGCAGAGGGCAGTGCAGCAAGTGCCTTGCTGTGCCGCCTTGCACCACCAAGAAAGGGCAGGAATGTGCTGTTGCTACAAGATAAGGGCATTTCTTTCCTCTCTCCCCTGTCCTTGCACACAAATTGCTGCTGTGCACCAATACATGCATCCTTGGACCATGGTGCAAAGGTGCTTGTGTTGTGGGGATGATTGATTTTGTGCAGGACGGGACACTGACCTGCACAAAAACAGTCACAAGAGGTGTTTTCCTCTTTATATGTGTCCTGCAAAATGCAGCACACATAGAAAGAGGACAAAACGGGGAGAGATAAAGACCTCATCGGAGGTGTAGTTAATCTGACGCCCCTTTCACGCAGTGTCCTGCATGAAAGGGGTTCATATTTACAAAGCCATCAAAGACAGGCAAGGTGGCTTTGCGTGGCTGTGTAAATATGGGCTGGTGCAGTGAGCCACCGGAGGGTAAAAAAAAGAATGACCCTCCAGTGGCGCAGTGTGCACCCTCAATCTTGTGTGGCTGCTATGTTTTGGCAACTTCCTAGCTTTTTTTTAATTAATTTTTTTGCAGAAAAAAACAATGATTGACAGCTATATGCTCCTCTGGCATCATGCAAGTCTGGGAAATCTTTGCCTTGCATTACTCTGCAGCATCGCTGCATTGGGTTACTCTGCGGTAGGGATGTGTTCCATGGGTGGAGAGTTGGTGTTCCCACACATCCACCCATGTATTTTGATGCATTCTCACAGTTACCATTAGTGGTAGCCCTACGAATGCATCAAAATGCCATCGCTTCTCAGTTGAGGTTTAACAAGGGGAAATACCTTTGTTTCTCATCCTTTTCCCACTTACTATTCTGCAGCACACATAGAAAGAGGAAAATGCCTCTAAGGATTGTTTTTGTGCAGGAACGTGTCCCTCCCTGCACAAAAAACAACTCAATCCAGGCACCCTTGCAACATGACACAAGGGTGCCTGCATTGGCACCAGGCAGCCAAAAGTACGCCCACGTTAGGAAAGGACAAGAATGTGCCATATAATGTTAAATACTGTGCATTCATGCCCTTTCCTGTTCACACAGTGCAGCACAGTGCAGCAAGGTGGCTTGCTGTGTTGCACTGTGTGAAAGATTGAGAAATATGCTCCAGAGCATGTAAAACAGAAAGGTCCCTAACAGGCAGATATTTTTCCTGCTGTTCCTCGACATCACTTCTGGTTTTCCAACACAGTACTGACTGCCATGCCTAGCATGATGGACCTGCAGAAAGGTTTTACTGCAAAATGCCCATCCTAAAAAAAGGGAGGCATTCCGATGTATGGAAAGTGGTGGCTCAGTAGCGGGAGGTCAAATGTGCCAGAAGGGGCAGCCACCTGAGGATTCACTATAATGGTAAAGGATTAGGCACCCCTAAAATGCTGCCAAAAATTCAAGAGCTAACAAAAACCCTGTAATACGAATATTTTTCTGATAAATAAAAGGTTGTCGGATATTATTTGCAGTCTTCACTATAACATCCTTTTCGGAACAGTAGTAATGAATGAACAGTTATAAAGGGCTTCATACAAAAAGAGGGATAGGCAAAATGAACTGGTCCAGTGCACAGCCTCCCGAATCAGAATAAGAAATATATCGAAGTACACTGTTCCGAACAGAGGGACTTAATTAGACCCTTCTTTTATCACTGATCAGCTGGTGAGAAGCAAGAGCCCTCACACACCCAGATGGGTGTCATGCTCCATCATCGGGACTGCTCCACCTTGGGCCGGCGCTGCAATGCCCAACAGACCTCACAGGGGGCTCTTTACTGGAGATCTTTTTGCAAGGTGCCATTGGTATGTGCAGGAGTAAACTTAATCCTGCCAGCGTAAAAAGTGAGGGACTGGGAAAAATACATTAAAATTGACTACAGGTCCAAAGACATCTAGCTGTATCCTGAGACCTGTGTGGGCCACTGTGAGCCCTGTATGCTAGCTACCAGGTCTTTGCTCTGAGTATCTCTTGCCCACCCTGAGGTCAAAATACTTCTACCATACAGCCGTATAAGGTTAGGTATTCCCAGCCACTGCACCTTTAACTTGCAGGGCCCCTAGACATTGACAGTACTGTTGTGTCAGCTTTCTGTTGTATTTTTTAAATGTTCATGAACACATATGATTAGTTGCAATTTTAAAACTGCAGAGAGAGGAAGATTGCAATACTCTGTTTTAATCAAGTGTTCATAACTTTGAAAGGTTGTGGACATTCAATGTTTGGAAACTAATTTGGGAAACCTTATCAGTCTTTACTGCATTACACTGATGCCTTGTATTACACTGTATGCCTCTTTACGAACACTAGAACCTTGCGCCCATTAGAGCTTTTCAAACCTCGATGGTGCTTTATATCTGCTCTACTTGTTTTTTAGTCCCAGGTGCACAAGGACATTTAAATCCTTCTGCTGTCCTACTGCACACACTTAACTCCATCTCAAAGGTGTTCTCTAGTAGTATGGGCTGGGAGCTGGGCTGCCATTACTCTGTAAGGACAGTTGAGAAACAGGATCCACCAGGTCATGCGCGTGCCCCCGGGCCCAGGGTGGGAGTTTGTCCCCCAACCCCTCTGGATTTAGGTACAGGCTGGTGTGCAGGCTTACAGTGCAGTGTATCACTTCAGCTGCCGTAGTGTTATGCTGCCTGCACTAGTATTGCTGGGGCTCTCCCAAAAAACAGTCTGGGACGCCAAAGACCTTGGCGGAAGGGTCACGGTGGGTGCTCCCCCAAAAACCTTTCTGGGAAGCCTATGCACCAGGCTATAGGCTCTCAATCTGACTCATCCTAGGGGCAGAGCTTGTCCTATTGAATCTAAAGCAGCCCTTTGTAGAGCTGTATGTTGCTTTGACTTCCTGCGAGACAGGCAATGTACTCTTCATCTTTCCTTGCTTCCCCCACTGCACTCTTATAATAATGAGTGTATACTGGATAATGGGTAGGAGATTGGCTGCTGCCTCAGTACATGGGCTTTCCAGTGACTCCCAAGTCCAGGATCCACCCTGCCACAGCTCCTGCCACTCAATCCATCTAGGGGCCGGTCCTGAAGCAGGCCTAGATGCAGCTCCTTGCTGCTCTGACCTTCTCCCTCAGATGCTGTGGAACATTTGCTTACCTTCCTCTCCCCCATATCTGCCCTTACACCAATTCCTGTGCATTCTCTGGATTGAGAGATTATTAGACCTGGCATCCTTGGTGTGGTTCTCCCTAATGCCTTCCGCTATGGTGCCTTCATTTCTGCTGGCTTTAGGACAAAGAGTAGATGGCTGGCTTCCTTTGGAAGTACAGTGGCAATGTGGAAGGGGACAGTGCGGTGTACCCTGGGGACTTCTAAAATTGTTTCCGGTCACAGGTGGGTATTTCCCTTGTCTTTTATAGAGCAGAAAAAACAGAGGCCCATATTTATCCTTTTTGATGCAAACCAGCTCCAGCGCTGGTTTGCGTAAAAAAATGTACTGCCACTCCAACGCGCCAGACGGGCTCCCTATTAATGGATTGACGTTGGCCGGTGCTACGGCCTGGTTAGAGTAAAAAAAAATGACTCTAACCGGGCAGCGCAGGCATAGGGAAGAATGGGGGTTGTGTGTCAAAAAATTATGCAAGTCAGGTTAGAGTAAAAAATCATGGCTCTAACCGGACTTGTGCCATTTTTTGACGCACAATCCCTATTAAAATGCCTCTTGTCTTAGGAAAGACAGGAGTCATGCCCCCTGCCAATGGCCATGCCCAGGGGACTTCTTTCCCCTGGTCATGGTCATTGGGCACAGTGGCATGTAGGGTGCCCAAATTAGGCCCCTACTTACCTCTACTTACCTGTACTAACCTGGGATGGGTCTCCCCCTGCGTGGGTGTCCTCAAGGGGGGGGCGAGGGTGGCAGGGTGTGTCCCTTGGGGCAGGGAAGGGGACTTGTGAACTGCTTTCATGTTCGGAGAACATGGAAATGAGCCCACAGGTCCCTTAACGCCTGCCCTCACCCAGGCTTTAAAAAACAACACAAATCAGGCTGGCTGCAATGTTTTAAGGCCAGCCCCCTCCTGTGCGTCAAAATGACACAGGAGTATATATAAGGCGCATATGCCTTAAAGTCATTTTTTGGATGGGAACGCCTACCTTGCATGTCATTAACACAAGGCGGTTTCACACATCCAGAAAATGACGCACACTGCTGTATTTTGATGTTCGCGGGGTCGGGCGTCAAAGTATAAATATGGTGTTAGGTTTGCGCCGAATGTGCATCAAAATGTTTGACACAAATTCCGCGCAAACAGAGTATAAATATGCCCCAGAGTATCTTGGCCGGTTCAAGGTTGCATTAATGTTGTTGTCTGGGGTACCCTTGACTTACACTTGTGACTGTAAGAGGAGGCTTCTCTTTGTGATTTCTTCTCCACCCACCACCATTGACAGCAGTGTTTTTGTATGTGTATGATGTATCCTTAAAAGTGCTACAACTGGTTCGTGGACAAGATGAAAGGAGAAGCTGCTTAGAACTTGTTTGATGATTACAATAAGTCTAAGAATGACTAAGTGTGCTGGAATATACATTTCCTTCACCTGCTATTCAGTGTGATGAACATTGTGGCATTGTGGCCAGCTCTAGAAGACCAAAGTCTATATGGAACAGCAATTTGAACGTCAGGAGCTCGTTCATCTTGAGGTTGATATCTTTTGAGAAGTCTGCTGGCTTGGAGGTGACATGCTTGCTGGTAGCACCAGAAATAAGTGATTCTTGAACCTGACATGGTATTATTGTCTGTGCACCCAATGGATCTATAAGGGTGATGTAAATGTGCTCATTATCAATTGTGATAGAAAGCTGACAAGGAAGATGTGAATATCATCACCTTTCAATTTTTCTGGGATGTCAAAGAAGCAAAAGTTGGCTTGTCTACTCCTGTCCTCAAATCCGATGTTCTTACAGCGTTAATTCTAGATTTTCTTTCCAAAGACAACAACAATCTAGGTTGTTTTGAAGTTGCTCCTTCACCACGTCCAAGCTGTTTTCGGTAAAGTCAAATTTCAAGTGGAACAATGCGATGCCTATACTGATAGATTTCATCTTTCTGGCCATTACTTAAGCATTATCCTTAACGGTCCCTATGGATGCTTTTTTTGAACATGAGTACTTCCTTCAGCATTTCTAGTGTCATAGTAGCACCTTTCCTGTAGGTAAAGATGGCTGCTTTGATTTTCCTTCAAGTGTTTGTTAAAAAAGTAACTGTCCTGCAGATTTGGCATAAGATGTGTGTGGTCGAGTACATGGAGGACATAGAGCTGCTCTGTAGAAGCAATGCCCTGGGAGTCAGATATGCAATGCCAGTCATTGAGCAGCTGTGAAGATCAGTTCTTCTGCTTTATCATATAAGGGAGGTCATGATTCTAAGTTGCCAGAAGTCGGTGGACCACTATGGGTAGAATGAATGGGGTTGATACCAAAGTCTAGGGTATCACTCGTGGATCTCTCTCAACAATAGGTCAGGAACCAGGTTAATCACATTCTGGAAGGCACTACAGGTCTCCATGTCTATTGCAAGCTGCCAGCCAAGCATAGCTTTATGCTTTTGGCGAATTATTATGTTTAGTTTATTTTTGATACTTGTAAAGTGCAATCTACAGTCTAACAAGAGAATATTGAGGCTGAAAACCAAAAGTCATTCACAACTCCAGTTGGACAGGCATGAAAAAGTGAGTGCAAAACTAGAGACCCCAGGTCACTGAACCAGTGACTGCCTATATCAATGGGACCCTGCTAGCCAGGACCCCAGTGCTCATGATGTATGCCCTGTATGTGTTCCCTGTGTGGTGCCTAACTGTATCACTGAGGCTCTGCTAACCAGAACCACAGTGTTTATGCTCTCTCTGCTTTTAAAATTGTCACTGCAGGCTAGTGACTAATTTTACCAATTCTAATTGGCACACTGGAACACCCTTATAATTCCCTAGTATATGGTACCTAGGTACCCAGGGTATTGGGGTTCCAGGAGGTCCCTATGGGCTGCATCATTTATTTTGCCACCGATAGGGAGCGCAGACAAATCTTAAACAGGACTGCCCCTGCAGCCTGAGTGAAATAACGCACACGTTATTTCACAGCCATTTTCACTGCACTTAAGTTACTTATAAGTCACCTATATGTCTAACCTTCACTTAATCACATTCTGGAAGGCACTACAGGTCTCCATGTCTATTGCAAGCTGCAAGCCAAGCATAGCTTTATGCTTATGCTGAATTATTATGTTTAGTTTATTTTTGATACTTGTAAAGTGCAGTCTACATTCTAACAAGAGAATATTGAGGCTGAAAACCAAAAGTCACTCACAACTCCAGTTGGACGGGAATGAAAAAGTGACTGCAAAACTAGAGACCCCAGGTCACTGAAGGGCTGGAAATCACAAGTCTTCAACAGTTTTCTGAATTTCACCGGGTACAGTGGCATGTCAGTCAACACAAGCTTTATTCAATCAACAGTCCATCAAAGCAATACAAACAATAAATATCATCATAAAATATAAAAACAGTACAATTCCATCTCATCTTCCTTAAAAATCATTGCTTACATAAAAGTTACGTATGCGCCATGCTGCCACTAAAAACGTACTAACAGCATAAATTAAAACATTAGAGCAATGGCTTTTTAAAACCCTCAAGGCTAAAACACATTTCCTTATCTTCATTTCCTGACACATTTTGCGGATCCATTTGGACCTGAGGGATGAGTATACAGGGCAAAAAAACATAAAATGTTCGACTGTTTCTGGGGTAATACCACACGCGGGCAAATATCTGATGTGGCATTTGGTCCCCATCTACTCGTCAAGGTCTTCAATGGCAATGTCCCAAAACGAAATCTAGCATATAGTCCTTTGCCTAGTATATCAGGTATTATATGTAGGTATGGTTCGAACTGTGGGTACCATTTAAAATCAATAAAAAGATTGATCATGGGATTTACGGCTAATATAGTCATTTCGTACATAGGACCAATAAACACACTTCAATACTTTTGCGTGAGATTTCTCAAGTTTGTGGGGGTTCTCCCAGAAATCTCATAGGCCCAAAGTACAGAGCCAGCTGGATACGTGCTTAACCCATGGAATAGAAGTAGAGTTTGGACACTTTAACAGTTCTAGAAGTGAGATCTTATATACGACCAATTCAGGAACAGTCCATAGCCTTACCCAGTATGACAGAGGTCTTAAAATAATTAAGTCAGCTATCCGTTTTAATCCTAGGTCTAGAAACAATGGGATCAGTGGGGTACTGGGAGGGCACGCACATACTGTTCTCACCAGTGGTTATCCTATTACTGTCGAAGAAACCCCATATCTCCGCACCATAGACGGCAGCTCCCTGCGCCTTGGCCCCATAGATCTTGATTGCTGAAGATTCAGCTTTGGCCATTGTACTCCTATAAAAGTGCAGTATGGATGCTGCACTATGTTGCAAGAGTCCAGCACTTTTGCTAACCTGTTCTTCTCAATGTAATTTGTCTGTGAGCCTCACAGCCAAATAATCAATGGAGCTAACCGTGTCCAAAAGATCACCATCTAAGCTAAGTGCATTTCTTCTGTGGTCCAGAGCGAAATACCATCAGTTTTGTTTTCTTAGAATTCAACTCCAAACCATAGTTCCAACAGAATAGATTAAATCTATCAACAAGAATTTGTGGACCCATAGGGGTCTTTGAGATGAGTAGTGAGTCATCTGCAAAGAGAAGAATAGGTATTTTACGGGCATCCAAAGTGGGAGCATCATTCAGGCAAGCCATCAAAACATGCACCACCTGATTGCTAAAAAGGGAAAACAGAAGCGGTGCCAGCACGCAGCCCTGGGGAACGCCCCTATTTATGGGGAATTTGTCAGTCAGCTCGCCTTGGTTGCCCCATCTCACTTGCGCATATGTGTCTTCATGCATTTGCTTCAATAATTGAATTATGTTAGCTGGAGTCCCTATTCTATATAACATTTCCCACAACTTCTCTCTTGGGACCAAATCGAAAGCTGATCACACATCAACAAAAACAACATATAGGGGTTGTTTTGCCAAAACTACATATTTCCAGTATAACACGGCCAACCTGAAAACCTGGTCCACCGTACTAATTCTAGGTCGGAACCCCGTCTGAAGGGGAGAGAGAATGTGATGTTCCATGACTCGACTCGTTAGTCTGCCTAAAAGTTGTTTAGCAAAGATTATTTGCAGATTATCTATGAGACTAATCGCTCTGTAATTTATTGGGAGATTTACGTTACCCTTTTTGTAGATGGGAATGATTTCAGCACCCTTCCAAGTAGTGGGAATCTGTCCTCCTTCAGTAATTTTGTTTGAGAGTTTATTAACGTACCAGGTCCATATCGCTGGCTACAACTGTAAAGATCACCTGGAATCTTATCTGGTCTTCGAGCTTTACCAGGTTTTAAAGAGTGAATTGCATCAGCGGTTTCTTTTAGAGAAAAACAAATGTGGTCCTCAGGGTCATATAGACCCCCGTCTGTGGGAGCATTGGCAAGGTTTGCGTCTCACAAGGAGGGGAGGTCTTGTCCCACATCGTAAATATCAGAGATCACAGGAGTATAAATTTTATCATCGAGGCGAGAGAAGTGTTGCACCCAACTTCCCGGTTGGATGTGGTTCCTTAAGCTAATCCTACCCCCTTTCTCTCGTTTGGACAGCAATTCCCAGAACAACGTGTTATTATTGGATTTCGTGGCATCCAACAAGTCCTGCCAGATAGAGTCTTCCCAAGATTTCTTTGCTCGTAAAGTAATCTCCTTGTAAGCACGTCTAGCTTGTTGTATTTCCCCCAGGATCCCGTTTGTAATAGCTTTTTTTAACCAAGACTTGGCCCTGGAACATGGTTCATCAACCCTTCTATTGTTTGCCGGGATCCCACTTCGCGATCTTACACCAACCTTTCTATAAAAAATACTTTGCAATTTTACAGTCATGATTTCATGTATGCAAAGAAGTGGATTATCCTTAAAATCGTGATCTTCGTAGACTATCAATTTATCTATAAACATTTGATAAATCTGACGTAACAGATAGGGGTTCAACATCACCTTTGGCCACCCAACCTTCGTAGATGAATTATTCAAAATAGGAGAGGGAACCATTGTAAGTTGTATGTTCGAGGTTCTTCCAAAGGCAGGCTAGTGACTAAATTTACCAATTCTCATTGGCACACTGGTACACCCATATAATTCCCTTGTATATGGTACTTAGGTGCCCAAGGTATTGGGGTTCCAGGAGATCCCTATGGGCTGCAGAATTTCTTTTGCCACCCATAGGGAGCTAAGACAATTCTTACACAGGCCTGCCACTGCAGCCTGAGTGACATAACGTCCACGTTATTTCACAGCCATATTTCACAGCACATAAGTAACTTGTAAGTCACCTATATGTCCAACCCTCTCTTGGTGAAGGTTGGGTGGCAAGTTACTTAGTGTGTGGGCGCCCTGGCACTAGCCAAGGTGCCCCCACATCGCTCAGGGCTGATTCCCCGAACTTTGTGAGTGCGGGAACACCATTACACATGTGCACTACCTATGTATAGCGTCACAATGGTAACTCCGAACATGGCCGTGTAACATGTCTAAGATCATGGAATTGTCACCCCAATACCATGCTGGTATTGGAGGGACAATTCCATGATCCCCCGGGTCTCTAGCACAGAACCCGGGTACTGCCAAACTACCTTTCCGGGGTTTCCACTGCAGCTGCTGCCAACCCCTCAGACAGGATTCTACCATCCTGGGGTCTGGGCAGTCCCGGCCCAGGAAGGCAGAACAAAGGATTTCCTCTGAGAGAGGGAGTTACACCCTCTCCCTTTGGAAATAGGCGTGAAGGGCTGGGGAGGAGTAGCCTCCCCCAGCCTCTGGAAATGCTTTGATGGGCACAGATGGTGCCCATCTCTGCATAAGCCAGTCTACACTGGTTCAGGGATCCCTCAGCCCTGCTCAGGCACGTAACTGGACAAAGGAAAGGGGAGTGACCACTCCCCTGACCAGTACCACCCAGGGGAGGTGCCCAGAGCTCCTCCATTGTGTCCCAGATCTCTGCCATCTTGGAAACAGAGGTGTTGGGGGCAAAGTGGACTACTCTGAGTGGTCAGTGCCAGCAGGTGACGTCAGAGACCACCTCTGATAGGCTCTTACCTCTCTCGGTAGCCAATCCTCCTTTCTTGGTAGCCAAACCTCCTTTTCTGGCCATTTAGGGTCTCTCCTCTGGGGTATTCTTCAGATAACGAATGCAAGAGCTCACCAGAGTTCCTCTGCACTTCCCTCTTCGACTTCTGCCAAGGATCGACCGCTGACTGCTCCAGGACGCCTGCAAAACCACAACAAAGTAGCAAGACGACCACCAGCAACATTGTAGCGCCTCATCCTACCAGCTTTCTCAACTATTTCCTGGTGGTGCATGCTCTGGTGGCTGTCTGCATTCACCCTGCAGTGGAAGCCAAGAAGAAATCTCCCGTGGGTCGACGGAATCTTCCCTCTGCTAACGCAGGCACCAAAAGACTGCATCACCGGTCCTCTGGATCCCCTCTCATCCTGACAAGCATGGTCCCTGGAACACAGGAGCTATAACCAAGTGACCCTCACAGTCCAGTGATCCTTCAGTCCACGTTTGATGGAGGTAAGTCCTTGCCTCCCCACGCTAGACTGCAAAACTGTGTACCACGTGATTTGCAGCTGCTCCGGCTTCTGTGCACTTCTCCAAGGATTCCTTAGTGCACAGCCTAGCCTGGGTCCCCAGCACTCCGTCCTGCAGTGCTCAACCTTCTGAGTTGGACTTCGACATCATGGGACCCTCCTTTGTGACTCTGAGCCAGCTCTAGTTCACAAATCTTCTAAGTGCCTGCTCTGGTACTTCTGCATGTGCTGACTGCTTCTGTGGGGGCTCTCTGAGTTGATGAGTGCCCCCTCTGTCTCCTCCTCCAAAGGGCGACATTCTGGTCCTTCCTGGTCCCCAGCAGCACCCAAAAACCTCTACTGCGACCCTTGCAGCTAGCAAGGCTTGTTTGTAGTATTTCTGCGTGGAAACATTTCTGCAACCTCCAGCATGCCATGGTACATCTTCCGTCCAGAGGAGAAGTTCCTATCCCTTGTCGTTGTTGCAGAATCCTTGGCTTCTTCTACCCAGAGGCAGCCTTCTTGCACCTTCATCCGGGGTTTCCTGGGCTCCTGCCCCCCCCGGACACTATTGTGACTCTTGGACTTGGTCCCCTTGCCTTGTAGGTCCTCAGGTCCAGGAATCCGTCTTCAGTGCCTTGCTGGTGTTTGTGGTTCTTGCAGAATCCCCCTATCACGACTATTGTGTTCTATTAGGGTAGTAGGGGTACTTTACTTCTACTTTTCAGGGTCTTGGGTTGGGATATCTTGGACACCCTGACTGTTTTCTTACATTTCCAGCGACCCTCCACAAGCTCCCATAGGGCTGGGGTCCATTTGTGTTTCTCATTCCACTTTTGGAGTATATGGTTTTTGTTGCCTCTCAACCTATGTTCACCTATTGCGTCTTATTGTAATTCTACAATGTTTGCATTACTTTTCTTACTATTACTTACCTGTTTTTGGTTTGTGTACATATAACTTGTGTATATTACTTACCTTCTGACTGAGGGTACTCACTGAGATACTTGTGGCATATCGTCATAAAAATAAAGTACCCTTATTTTTAGTAACTCTGAGTATTGTGTTTTCTTATGATATTGTGCTATATGATATAAGTGGTATAGTAGGAGCTTTGCATGTCTCCTAGTTCAGCCTAAGCTGCTTTGCCATAGCTACCTTCTATCAGCCTAAGCTGCTAGAAACACCTCTCTTCTTCTAATAAGGGATAACTGGACCTGGCACAGGGTGTAAGTACCACAAGGTACCCACTATAAGCCAGGCCAGCCTCCTACACCCGGGTACTGTCAAACCAGCTCTCTGGGGCTTTCTCTGCAGCTGCCACTGCTGCCAAACCCACAGACAGGGTTCTGCCCTCCTGGGGTCTGGGCACCCCAGTCCCAGGAAAGCAGAAGATAGAATTTCCTCTGAGAGAGGGTGTTACACCCTCTCCCTTTGGAAATAGGTGTTAAAGGCTGGGGAGGAGTAGACTCTCCCAGCCTCTGAAAATGCTTTGAAGGGCACAGATGGTGCCCTCCTTGCATGAGCCAGTCTACACCAGTTTAGGGAACCCCCAGTCCCTGCTCTGGCACAAAACTGGACAAAGGAAAGGGGATCGACCACCCCCCTGTCCATCCCCAACACAGGGGTGGTGCCCAGAGCCCCTCCAGTGTTTCCCAGACCTCTGCCATCTTGGATCCAGAGGTGTGAGGGCACTCTGGAGCTATCTGAGTGTCCAGTGCCAGCAGGTGACATCAGAGATCCCTCCTGATAGGTGCTTACCTGACTAAGTGGCCAATTCTCCTCTGAGGGCTATTTAGGGTCTCTCCAGTGTGCTTTTCCTCGGATAACATCTTGCAAGAATTCACCAGAGTTCCTCTGCACCTCGCTCTTGGACTTCTGCCAAGGATCAACCGCTGACTGCTCCAGGATGCCTGCAAAACTGCAACAAAGTAGCAAGAAGACTACAAGCGACATTGTAGCGCCTAATCTTGCCTGCTTTCTCGACTGTTTCCTGGCTCACTTCAGAAAGGGACTTAAAACCTGGCTTTTCGAATAAACACCTGCAGCAAGCACCTGGATGCCCTCTTGGGGGACAAGCCGCGCTAAACAAATAACATATGATTGACTGAATTCTTTGCTGTTCCTGGCACAAAATCCCATCTGAGTTGGAATTAAAAGTCGATTTGCATCAAGATTCAGATAACTAAAGGTAGAAGCTTTCTTTATTAATTTCATCAGGTACCGGAGGCAGAGGGAAGGCTTCCATAAGGCCATTTTTAAATGCTAAAGGTCCAGGGCCAGAGAATGAAAGGGTTATTAATGGCACTTGTCACACTAGAATCTAGTTTCAACTTTTTTCTGTGCAATTTAGCGGATGGCAGGTCCTAAGAGGACCCACAAGATTTAGTGGAAATAATAAATGCAGCAAAATTGTTCGCATTCATGGACTGAAAAGCAGATACGACAGCAGAATAGTGCGGAAGGTGGAATGGGCTGATTGGGATAGAGATGCCTGAATGGTTTTTGAGAGTTTATTCATACAATCTGCAATGAGGTTGCACTGACCTTGCTGAGTCTGCATGCTTAGGGAGTATCGCAGCCCGGTGATAATTGAGATTACTGAGGCTGGACTGCAGCATTGCAAATTTAGTTTGAAGAAAATGTAGATTTTAGTCTACTGATAGGACGCTTATAAATATAGGGCCCGATTCACAAAGGTAAACTCAGTCATGGTTCGCAGAAGGAAAAAATGGCGGGGAGGTTAGGGGGGCCAAAAAAAATTTTTAATTTAAATAAACGTACCTGCTGTGTCGTGCTGCTCCGATCTACTCCTCTCCTCCACTGCAGACAGAGGCTGCCAGCCTGCCCTGTTTCCAATCCTAATGCTGCTTTCATGCTGCTGGCAGCATGAAAGCAGAGTTAGGATTGGATGGAGGGCCTGGCTAGGCGCTTAGAGGCAGAGTGGGAATCTCTGCCTGCTCTCTCCAACCTGGCGACACAGTGCCGGATTAGAGAGAGCCTAGTGCGCATGTATGTTTGGACGGCCTGAGACTTATCGCCCTCTGTCCATGTCACGCCCCATGGCCCTGCCCCTTTTACAGTAAAACCATAATAAAAGTAGTTTATGTTTTAACTGTAAAGGTTTTGCAGCTGCCGCTGCTGGCGAGGGGGATGCTTCTCTGCCGTAGCTGAGGAGATGCCCCTGGGTAAACTTAGACCAAAAGGCTAGGTTTACACCAAAAGTCTAAGTTTAGACCTAAAGTCTAACTTTACTCATACTAAAGTTAGATTTTTGGTCTAAGTTTAGACTTTTGGACTCTTCATCATTCCTATACTTTGTGCCTTAGAAATGAAGTGCCAGCTTCGAAATCGTATTTTCTTCCACAGGATCCAGAGAATCAACAGTACAGCAAGACCTTTACAGGCCTATTGTTTAATGGACAAGCCCTCTCTTTTTTGACTTTCCCTTTTTTTGTTAATATAACAGGGTTGTTTTTAATGATTGGTACGCTTCCCCCAAAAAAACTGAACATGGTGCAGTACGTTTATCCCTTTTAAATGACGTAGCATGTTTTCTTTAGTTTCTGATCAAAGCAATCAGGAAAAATAAATTTGTCTTTCTTTTTTTCAATCTTCCTAATCTTGGCAAATTAGTGTGACATAGCAAACCGTGTCTTACACATGTGCAATGGAGAGCTATGTTTTTAATTTTTCTAATAAATGCCTGGACCAAATTTCAACTAACGTGCAAAAGACACAAAAAGGCCAAGCCAGTGCCTTTAATCATTAAATGCCAGATTTGGCTAAATCATAGAGGTGGACTATATATATAATAATTGGAAATGTTTATCCTGGCTTGGTCGAGGGAGAGAAAATAGATTAGTAAGGCAAAAAGGGAACAGCCTAAGATGTTCCGTCAGTCCTAGCGAGACACACTTGAATGCCACCTGTCATACCTATGATAGAGGCATCACGATCAGCCCTGAAGGTATTATTAGATGCCACTTTCATCAAGAAGAGCGGCTTTTGTTTTTCTACTAACTCTGGTGCCATTGGACAAACCTGCAAAATTGTTTATACCTTTCACTTCTGTTCTATTCTCGTTGAGTTTTTTCAAAATTTGTAAAGAGGAGTAAGGTTTTTGGAAGGGTCTCAAAATGTGACGTCTTCTCGAAGTAGTGGTGAAGGCGTATCCTGGCTCGAGCCTTCTGGAAATAGCCAATGGCCATCGGCTGTAGAAGTTGGCAGTGGCCAACAACCTGAAAAGCTTCAACGAGGCCCTACACTCAGTATCCAATAACCAAGGTGGCCCCTGTTGATGACAATAGGTTTGCAATGTTTGCTCTGGACAGAGCCCTTGTTTGGTGACTATCCCTTTTTTACCCAGAGCCTCCTGTGTATGCCCTTTAACCACACCTAGCAAACTGGAGGCAGGTTGAAGTCTCTATTCCTATTTCAGGTCCATGAGATTGGTTCGAAGCTGCTAGTGTTGATTGGCTTCCTCATAAACCAAAAGGAAGGCTTTTTCCTCCTCTTAATTTGAATTAGAACATTGGAATATTGGGAGCTCCATTGGACACAATGGAGTGCTCTGTGCTTCTAAGGGGTGGTAAAAGCACTGAGCCTCAACATTCCAGTGTTCTTTGTTCACAGCAAAAGCTGTGAACAAACGTCTCATGGGGTGGGGGCTCCATGAAGCATTTGTTTTATTTATTAGAACATTCTGCCCTTTAGTGGTGAAATGTTGTAATAGCCTTGTAGCCCTTTGTAGCTGGCCTATACCAGCCATTAAAGTCCCGGTCCCTTGTTAAAAGGCCCTTTCTATCAGCTCAGGCCTTTAGTTGTGGCTATAACCCACTACGGCAGGCTATAAGGGTATATTAGGGTTTGATTTTCGGCTGATGTGGGTTCAGTCCTACTGTGAGATCTGAGGGTTACCATGATTGTGTCACTTGTCCACGATTACACTGAATGACCAAAGAAAGGGCAGAGAGTGTCACTAGACATAGAGGAATATGATGAATCCAGTACCTTCTTGACTGGTGTTGTTCTTGTTTCATGGAGTTCAGTAATGACAGCGTCTTTTTGTTGCCATTATCATATTGGATCATTCATCCGTTGGTAACTATGAAGCAGGGAAATCTGTTTTGAAAAATGTTATGCGAGTCATATGAAAGTTTTACACCCACACCCGGTTCCCAACTCACCTTTGTCATTTCTGTGTGTCCTTTGTTATGATTCAGTTGATCATTACACAATATAAAAGAGGATTCCTCTAGATGGCATTGTTGGACCTCAGCTTGCCCCAGGGTCCCCCCTACCCCTTGGAAGTTTTCCATTGTTAACCTGGAAGGTACTGGCAGCTGGCTTTAAGATGCTTTTCATGTTCCAGTGGCGACTGTAAAGACAGAAAACACAAAGGCAATGATCAAGACATGCATCAAAAATGGAGTGAAAAGAGGTAAAGGGCTATGTTAGACATGGACTTCATCAGCAGTCATTTAATAAGTTAGGTGGCACAGAAACAGACTGGTGGAGCGGGATATTCTCTTACTGCCAGAACCTTTGACTGTCTCACAGTAACTTCGCTATTTCTACTGTAGGTTTTAGTCAGTCAGTCAGTCAGTCAAACAACTTTATTCGGCAATTGCCATAAAAGTACAAACACAGACACATATTACAAATCTATAAGTAAATTAGAGCATAGTTAAATAACATAAAAACATTTACCTAAAAACAGAGCATAAACATCCAATCCAGATGCCCCTTTACAGGTGGCGAATAGGTATACTGAACACAATTTAAAATCGCAAAGAGGTACAAAATTTACAAAAGTTTACTAAGCACAAAAACAGTTGACAACTACCTTAAAATGTTATAGAAAAACTGTCACAAATATATACTGATTAGATCGGAATAATCTGTTTCCTAATGCTTAAAGAAGCTCTAATGAAATTTCATACATGATAACAGGTTTGAGTATCTGTTAAACTCTGAAGATATAGTAGGGCTTCTTTATAATGAATGGGTCTTAATGGACATAAAATGGGTAAAATAAAAGCCTTTCGAGGAGTAGCATATAAGGAGCAAAAAAGAAAAAAATGAAGAGTACTCTGCTTTGATCTAGAATCACAAGGGCAAGTTGGTAAATCATTTTGCCAAATACACTGTTTAGGAAAGGCCACCTTAAAATGAATCAGATTAAATCTGAAAAAGGTTAAAAGAGAGCTTAATTTAGAGCATGAAAATCAGGTCAAATAAACTTCCATGCATGGAGCCATAGCAATCCGGACATAAGGATCAAAAGATTTCAATTTCAGGGAGCTATAAAATCTCAGATCTGAGGTATTCTCAAAATGAGTTGATTTCAGAACAGACCTAGAATTTGTGGTTAACAGTTGGGGTTCTTCAAACATATACCTGAGCCCTAGCTTCCCAAAAGATTTTTGCAAATACACAAGCCAGGGAATCCTATTTGAATTGTCCAAGCAATCAGAAATACAGTCCTGAACAAGGCTTGCAGCTGGATTCAGCCAGCACCTAATCCAGAGCAATAAAGGGGCAATGGAAACCCTGTCCTCCAAAAAACATTGACCAATTTCCTCATCACTGATTATATTTGCTTTACACTTAGGTACCATCAATAGCCCACGCAGAAATTTATTTTCAACACATTGGAGGGAGGGTACTTTATTATAGCCCCAGACTCCTGCCCCATATAAGACTGCTGGAACACATTTGGTGTTATAAAGTGTTTTCATCTGAGCGGGAGGTCTGTGGCCTAATTTAGGAGTAAAGCGAAAAATCGCTTCATTATTCCTTACCATCTGTTGGGTCTTAAAATTGAGGTGAGTACTCCAGGACATGGAGGAACTCATATACCTACCTAAATAACAAAAATTATTTACCTTATTTATGATATGCCCTCCCATGGTAAATTGTTTGGACTTAGTGTTGCGTGGGCCACATGTCAGAACAAAAGTCTTGGAATAATTTACTTTCAGGTCAAGATCCAGCATAGAATTATAAAAAAGATCCAATAAACCCTGTAAACCATTTGCAGTACGAGCAATTAATACGGCATCATAAGCATATAATAAAACTGGAAGCAGTCTCTGGCCCATCTTTGGTACATCCTTTCCATTTTTTACCAATGAATCATAAAGCCCATTTATGTATATCAAGAAAAGAAAGGGCGCTAGAATACATCCCTGTCTTACGCCCCTTGTTGACGGAATAGGAGGTGTTCTCTGACCAAATGAGCCAAACTGAACTGACACCATTACATCTGTATGTAGGTGTTTAATAAGCTCCAATAGGGTCATATCACAACCTAAAGCTCCCATAATTTGCCATAGCTTCTTCCTGTTGACCAAATCAAAAGCACTAGTGTGTCACCTGTGTGTCATTGGAAGTACTGACGAATAACTGATGTTCTGTTGTCCTCATTCTAATCCTCAGCCTCTTCATCCTCACTGTCCTCAGGGTCTACCGCTGCCACAGGGGCATCTCCAGTCTCCTCCTCCTGCAGAAAAGAAACATGGTGCCTGAGGGCCAGATTGTGCAAACTGCAGCATGCCACTGCTTTCTGGCAGACCTTCTCGGGTGAGTAGCACAGGGATCCACCTGTCAGATGGAGGCACCTGAACCTAGCCTTCAGGAGGCCGAAGGTCCTCTCGATGATTCGTCTGGTGCACCCATGTGCCTCATTATAACGTTCTTCAGCCCCTGTCTCGGCATTCCTCACAGGGGTCTGCATTCACAATAGGTTTGGGTAGCCAGAGTCACCTACAAGTATTGAGGGACACAATGTCCATAGGACATTACATAATCCTATGGGGAGAACACCTGAAGGCATACACTGACATACAGTGGGTGGGGGATCTGAATCACCTATTAGCCACACCCTGTGCCTCTGTAGTTGGGCCATCACATTTGGGATGCTGCTATTCCTCAGAAAAAAGGCATCATGCACCAAGCCAGGATACTTAGCATTGACGTGGTAGATGTACTGATCCGCCAGGCACACCATCTGCACATTTAGTGAGTAGAAAGTCTTACGATTCTTGAACACCTGTTAATTCTGGCAGGGGGGGACAAACGCAATGTGTGTCCCGTCAATTGCCCCAATAATATTGGGGATATGTCCCATTGCATAGAATCCGGCCTTCACAATGGCCAATTCTTCCACCTGGGGGAAAGAAATGTAACTGCATATGTGTTTTACAAGGGCAGACAAGACTCCTGACAGAACGATTGAGAACATTGGCTGTGACATTCCTGCTGCCAAGTCCACTATCACTTGGAAAGAACCAGTTGCCAAGAAATGAAGCACTGATAGCACTTGCACAAGAGGGGGATCCCAGTCCCAGGACGGATAGATGAGATCAGGTCTGGATCCAATTGGGCACACAGCTCTGTGATTGTGGCCCTGTACGGTCTATAGGTGAGGATAATGTGCCTGTCCTCCAGTGTATCTAAGTCCACAAGGGGTCTGTTCACGAGGGTATGGCTCCACCTCCTTTTCATCCACAGCGGTAGCTATCTAAGGGACACAAGAGTGAGTAGGCAGTCACAATTGGAACAATGGAACCACAACTTCAGTATAATTAGTGCACTTATGTAATGGGACAGTGTAAATGGCAATGTATGTGCCAATCTAATCTGTGACGCAGTCAATGTCGATATTACTGTTTCGCCCCCCCCTGAAATGGTGAACCCCTGTCCTGTACAGGGACAGGTGGAAGTGAGGTAATTCCACCGACATTGGGCGTCGTGGCGGAAGGCGGTCTTGCACCGCCGTGCAATTTCTCATTGGATAATATGGGACTTCATGGAGTACAGTGGCCAATGGGGATCTGCACGGACAGTGACAGTGTACACCGCCGCGCATGTGACCGCCATTTTCTATCTGATTCCTCACATGTTTCCTGACCTTCAACAGGAGAACACCTACACTGCGTGTGCTGCTGTGACCTCTGTCTGGACCCTACCATGGCCCGTGTGACTGGGGAAAGAACCCTGACTTCACTTCGGAGGAGTTGGAGTGACTGGTGGATGGGGTCCTACCACAGTACGGACTGCTGTATGGGCCTCCAGACCAACAGGTGAGTACACATCGGGCACAATGCATGTGGGAAGGATGCATGGGGATGTGTGTGCAAGCATCATGTCATCAGGGAGGATGGGAGAATGTCTTGTGGTGGTGTACATGGTGTGCACGGGGCGATGTGTGTGCCAATGGTGATGGAAACGGGTCTGGTGGGCCATTTCTGTGACAGGCTGGTCTGTTTGTTTAATTGAGTTCTCCTGTCTGTTTTGCTTCTGCAGGTCAGCACCCAGCAAAAGAAGGAATTATGGCATGCCATTGCCAAGGTTGTGCGGACCCTGTGGGTCTATGGCAGGCGGAGCACCCACTGTCAGAAACGGTAGGAGTACCGGAGACGCTGGGCACGGAAGACCTCGGAGGCCCAGCTGGTGTAGGACGCCCGACAAGGGGTGTCTGTCGGAGCCTGACACCCTGATGGCCCGCATACTGGCTGTGGCCTACCCAGAGCTGGATGGGCGCTTCAGGGAATCACAGCATCACAGAAGAGGGTGAGTACAATGGGGATTATTACAAATTTTGGCAGGTGGGGTGGGATCTGGGTGGTGGATGTGAGTTAGTGGGTGCCCCTAAGGCCAGGCATTGCAGGGTGGGTCAACTCTAGGGTAATGGGTGTATATTAAGTACAGGTAACCTAGATTGTTAGCAGTCCTTTCAGGCAGAGCATTGTGGGTCCCAGGAGGGGTGCAGTTGGCGGTGTGTGGCCCTCGTCTTGCCTTAGCATCTAGCCATATCACTGGTAGTGCAATGCATAGTGCTTAAGCCTGCTACCTGTGTGTGACGGTGTTCTGTATGCCAACAGAGGTTTTGGTGCAGTCATTTACCCAGTGGTTCCTTTGTCTCTCTCCCCCTCCCTTTTTGTTTTGTCATCCTGTCCTTATGTGCATTGGCATCATCTGGCGGAGGAGCAGAGGCACCAGCGATGGAGGGAGCTGCATCCCTCAGGACCTAGGAGGCAGAGTCCAATGACGTTGAAGGCAACAGTGGGACGGAGGTTGAGGGAAGCACCACGGCGGAGACTGGAGGGGACCGTTCAGACACAGATACCTCCTCCGATGGAAGCTCCCTGGTAGTGGCAGACACTTCAGTGACCACCCAGCTACAGGTACCACTGCCACCCCCTGTACAAGCACCACCCTCCCAGCAGCCCCTCAGTGAGATGCCCGTGCCCGCTCACCCAGGAGGGTGGTCATCTCCTTCACACCAGGCACCTTAGGTCTTGCCCAAGTTAGCCCTGCTGCCCTGAGTGAGGAGGATATTGACCTCCTGAGATCCATCTCTGTAAGGCAGTCAACCATTGTGAATGCCATCCAGGGGCTAGCAACCCAGATGCAACAGACTAATGCAGTCCTAGAAGGTATTCACACTGGATTGGCAGCCCAACAGAGATCAATCCAGGGTCTGGCCTCCTCTCTGATGGCAGCCATTGTCCCTGTTTCTACCCTCCCCCTCCAACTTCCTCTTCTCAGTCCCATTCTCGTCAAACCCAACCCATCCCAAGCACACAGGCAGACGAGCATGCACACAAGACAACACACAGGGGTGATACTGGCAAACACAAGCACCACACTTCATCCCACAGGCACTCACACAAACACCATCCAGATGCAGAAACATCAACATCTACTATTTCCACTGTCTCCCACTCCTCCTCTCACCCATTTCCTTCCACACTCACACCTGCATGCACTACATCTTCATCCACTACCAGCATCACCACCACACCAAGCAGAACACATACCTCACTGGCAGACACCTCCACAACATCCATGCACACGTCCCCTGTGTCCTCTCCCACTGTGTCTGTCCCTCCACCCAAGGTACACAAATGCAAGCACTCAGACACCCAACAGCCATCCACCTCACAATAGCATACAGCCATGCACCTGCACCCAAAAGCAGCAGACAGACACCTCCAACAACCACTCACTCTTCTTCCACTCACACTCCCATTCCTTCTCCCTGTCCCAATGTCCCTAAAAAACTATTCCTATCAACCATTGACCTCTTCCCTACCCCTCCCCCATCCTGCACATATGGGCAGGGTAGGAAAAACCCAGCCAAGCACCTCAGTCACCCAGTCCACGGGCCCAGTCATCACCACACCCACTCATCGTGGAAAAAGATCCAGGCCACCTGTTCTGAAGGAGCCTGCACCAGGCAGCCTCAAGGGAAAGGAGCCTGTCCCAGCTGTTAAAAAGAGTAAGGAGCCTCTCCCAGCAGGCAAGAAAGGAAAAGAGCCTGTCCCAGCTGCCAGAAAGAGCAAACAGCCTGTCCCCGCAGGCAAGAAGGGAAAGGAGCCTGCCCCAGCTGCCAGAAAGAGCAAAGAGCCTGCCCCAGCAGGCAAGAAGGGATAGGAGCCTGCACCAGCTGCTAGGGAGAGCAAGGAGCCTGCACCAGCAGGCAGGAAGACCAAGGGGCCTGGGACAGGAACTGTGACAGAGCCCCCACCACCAACCGTGGTTGTGCAACCATCCAAGGTTGCAGGGGATGGGCAGGAGCCCCCCCCAGCAGCACCACCATCTCCACTCAGCAGCCGTCTGAGGTTGCAGGGGATGGGCAGGAGCCATTGAGCAGCTGTCCAAGGTTGCAAGGGATGGGCAGGAGCCTCCCCCCCCTGCAGCAGCACCACCTCCACTGAGCAGCCATCCAATGTTGCAGGGGATGGGCAGGAGCCTCTCCCCACCAGCAGCACCACCACCACTGAGCAGCCGTCACCGCCGGTGGACGGCATGCAATCCTGCCTCCATTGACTGCTGTGTGGCCTTCCCCCTGCAAATCCTATGGGTATGACACCCACCTGAGAGACTCTGACCTTGCACTCACCAGGATCAAGAGCACACGGCACGAGGCCCCTCCAGAACCAGTGGGTAAGACACCCACATGCCCAACACTCCCCAGGGTCAGGAGCACAAGGCACAAGGCCCCCTCCAGAACCAGTGGGTAAGACACCCACTTGAGAGACTGTGGCCTTACACTCCCCAGGTCCAAGCACAGAGCATGTTGCCTCCTAAAGAACAAGTGGGCAAGTCACCCATTTGAGAGACTGTCACCTTGTATTCCCCAGGACCAAGCACAGGGCATGTTGCCCTCTCCAGAGCAAGTGGGCAAGTCACCCACTCCAGAGACTGTGGTCTTGCACTCCCCAGGGCCAAGCACAGGGCATGTTGCTCCTTCCAAGAACCGGTGGTCTTGTTCCATCTCCCGGCTGAGGTGCCCCCTCATCCCTTGTCCGCCTGAGGGGCCTGCCTATTTACCAAATGATGCCCCTGCAGTGTTCTCTCCATGTTGATGCAAGTGACATGTGTGGCCTTGGACTTTGGCCTGTGGCCATGTGGCCTTCGACCATTGTAGCCTGGGCTGTGTCCCATTTTGTGTACATATGAATATAACTGATATCTTGCCTATCGTATTTTTCATGCTGTGTTGATCTCAGCACATTCACTTTTTCAAAATCGTTTTGTCCTTGCATTATTCGTCTGAGTTACGGGGTAAAATTGTTTTTGTAGTGCAGCTGATTATGTATGGGGTGTTAGGGTGTGTGTGTGTGTGTGTGTGTGTGGTGTGTGTGTGTGTGTGTCACTCTCTTTTTCCTCCCCCTCCCCTGTGTGCTAGGATGCTGTACTCACCGTCGCTGTCTTCGCCGGCGATGGTGTTCGCGGTGGAGCAGAACGTAGAAGATCATGCAGTTCCGGCTCCATGGCGGCGCGGTTCTTCCCTGTGACTCCAATGGTGAGTCCTTTCACTTTTGTGCAGTGTTTCTGCCAGGCTTTTGATGTCGTTGTTACCGCCCCAGAAAAGGTGGCGGATTGCCTTGCCATAATATGGTGCGGGGAACTTTGACTTCCGTCTGGCTGTAGGCGGCTACCGCCGTGGTGCCTGTTGTTTCGGCTCTGGCGGTCGGTGTGGTACATTGGCTGTCTTTTGGAGATCTTTCCGCCATTGTCACAATTTGGCAGTAGTTCCCGCTAGCCTGTTGGCGGTATTACCGCCACTTTATCACTTACCGACAGGCATAAAATGGGGGCCTATATTTTTGGGGGGGCCATGTGCACCTCCACCCATGGGACCACCACCCGGGGTAAATGTTTACAAAACAAAAGGGGGTCCCCCACACCCAAGGGACCACCAACTCTGTCGGGCTATGTAAATGTTGGAGGGGGCCACGTGGCCTCCCTCAAGGAGCCTCTGACAGCCCTGGAGAACACCACCCCCCCAGGGCTGGCTCCTGCTATGTCCTGAGGGTGCCCAACTCCCGGGACATAGCTGTTTGCTGTGGTTTGGCTGCAGCGCTGCAGCCAAGCCACAGAAAAAAACTTTGGATTTTGCCAGTGGCACCTTTAAAGCTTTAAAGATCCAGCTCTCAAAATCCAACATTTTATCTTTGTCCCCTGCATTCATGCAGAAGACAGAGATTAAGGCCCTCATTATGACCCTGGAAGAAGGGGGAGAAGTGGCGGTAATACCGGCAACAGGCCGGCGGAAAAATGGAATTATGACCATGGAGGCCACTTCTCCACCCCGACGGCCAGGGCGGTGACGACCGCTGGGCTGGAGACTTTGGTCTCCAGCCCGGCGGCCATCACCAGACCGCCGGTGGTATCATGACCCTGCATACCGCCATGGATTTCGTGTGGTTTGGAACCGCCACGAAATCCATGGCGGTAGGCACTATCTATGGCAGGGAATTCCTTCGCGGCACTGATAGGGGTCTCCCCCGCTCCCCTCCCCCACCCCGAGTCCTCCCCCCACACCCCGACCGCCCTACCACTCCCCAAATTTAGTAGTGCCCCACTCCCCACACCCCACCTACATCGACACACCTCCCCTTCAAGCACACAGACACCACCACCACACATACCCGCACACATACTAACAAACATTCCAGCAGACACACACAGTCATACACGCACACATACATACAGACATACACGCACAAGTACTCACAGTCAAACATACAGACAGACACGCACACATACTCACAGTCAAACATACAGACAGACACATAGACATTTCCAAACACACAACACCCCCTCATGTATACACACACTCACACACACCCTCTACACACTCACACCCCATGTACGCACACACCACACAACACCCCCCTCACCCCCCACCCCTGATGGATGATCATCTTATCTGTTTCGGTGATCCTCCGGGAGGAAATGGGATCTATGGCGGCTGCTCCGCCACCATCTCCCCATCACCAGAACACCACCACACCGAATCGTGGGACGTGATTCGGTGGGCAGTGTTCTGATGATGATGGCTGCTGGCGGCTCTCCGTCTGTAAAAGGACAGAGGGCTGCAAGCAGTCATAATACGCTGCACGAAAACCGCCTGCACCGGCGGTCTTCAGCGCGGCGGTACCTCGGCGGTCTTTCTAAAAGACCGCAGAGGTCGAAATGAGGGCCTAAATGCTTTACCAAGCATGGAGCTGCTGTCAAAGCAGTTCCATGGTTGCTGAAACATTGGTACTGCGAGGGAAACCTGGAGGCTTCCCCCGCAGTGCCAGGTAGCGCATAAGGGCTTTGTCTTAAAAAAATAAAATTTGAAAAAGTAGGGAACGCGGCTTGCTGTCCCACATAGCCTGTAAAGGGCTTTGTAATAACAATAAAAAAACATTAAAAAAAAAAATAGGGACCTCAGGAGAGCCCTTGAGGGCTCCCTTGCAGTCCCACATAGCCCACAAAGGACAAAAAAAAAGGAAAAACAGAAAGAAAAACCCAAAAACTGATTGTGAATGTCGATGACCTTCACACTGAGCTATTGGGGTTCCAGGTCAGCGGGACTCATTTCCTTTTTTTTTTTTTATTTAATAAAAAAATTATACTTTTTTAAATATAATAGATACATTTTTTTGTTAAATCCAACAATAAGATCTCATTCTAAGTATAGGAGATATGAAAGCCTAAAAAAACTCTCTTTCTCTCTCACTTTCTTTCTCTCCTTCTGTCTCTCTTTCAATCAATTTCTCCCACTCACACACTGTAAGAAAGTAGCCTCTTTCTAGCTTTGTTACCTCTACTTTTGGCCTGTTTGTCAGCGTGTTTGATTGTGTTCACTGGGATCCTGCTAACCAGGAACCCAGTGATTTTGCTCGCTCCTCTAAATTTGGTAGCTGGTAACTTTCTAACCCCACAGTTGGCATACTGGTCCCCCCATGTAAGTCCCTTTTATATGGTACCTAGTTTTCGAGGGCATTGTGGTTTGAGGGGATCCCGATGGGCTGCAGCATTTCTTTTGCCACCCATAGGGAGCCTAAGCCAAGAGTTCTGCAGGCCTGCCATTGCAGTCTGCGTGAACCGGGTGCATGCACCCGTTTTCACTACAGGTCACCGCACAAGGTCACTGTAAGTCACCCCTAAGGTAGGCCTTCTCAGCCCAGAGGGCAGGGTGCAGGTATCTGTGTGTGAGGGCACCCCTGCACTAGCAGAGGTGCCTCCACGAACTCCAGTTCCATTTTCCTGGACTTTGTGAGTGCGAGGATGCCATTTTATGCATGTACTATACATAGGCCACTGCCTATGACCAGCTACACAATGGTAACTCCGAACCTGGGCATGTTTGGTATCAAACATGTTCGAATCATACCCCAATACTGTTTCAAGTATTGGCAGTATGATTTCATGCACTCCGGGGGCTCCTTAAAGGACCCCCAGCATTGCTACCACCAGTCTTACAGGGTTTTCTGGGCAGCACAGCTGCTGCCACCCTTCAGACAGGTTTCTGTCCTCCTGCTGCTTGATATGATCAAGCTCAGGAAGGCAGAACAAACGATTTCCTTTGGAAATAGGCATGACTGGCTAGGGATGGGTAGCCTCTCCCAGCCACTGGTTTTGCTTTGAAAGGCACATTTGATGCTCTCCATGCGTAAACCACTCCACACCAGTTCAGGGACCCCAGTCCCTGCTCTGGTGCAAAACTCTGACAACGGAAGGGGGGTAACCACTCCCCTGTCCATCATCACCCCAGGGGTGGTGCTCAGAGCTCCTCCAGAGGATCCCTACGTTCTGCCATCTTGATTCCAAGGTAGGCAGGGAACTCTGGGAGCATCTGAGTGGCCAGACCAGGTAGGTGACATCAGAGGTACCCTCTGATAGGTAGTTACCTGGTTAGGTGACCAAGCCCCCTCTTTGAGCTAGCGTCTTCCTCTGGGGTGGGTTCTCAGATTCAGCTTGCAAGATTCCAGAAGTACTCCTCTGCAATCGCTGCTTTGACTTCTGGCCTCCGGAACTGAGACTGGACCCTCTGGGATCCGACAAGCTGCCTCCAAGAAGAAAGGACTCTTCTGCAAAATTGTTGACAGGGCTACTCTCAGCTTTGCAACATTTCCCTTGCCCTGCATCCTCAGAAGAATACAATTCTTTATTCTGCACAAGAAGAAGAAGGAATCTCCATTAGAGTGAAGGAGTCACTCCCCTGCAATCGCAGGTACCTACAACAAGTGATGTCCGGCTGATTGGATCTCCTCTTATCTTGATCTGTGTGGATCCTGAATCATGGGTGGTGGTTTAGAGTAGTACCCTTGGTCCTCTCTGCAAGCTATCCAACTTTGGTGGAGGTAAGCCTTTGCCTTCCTATGCAGGACAGTACCCCCATGCACTGCGTCTCTTGCAGCTGCCAAGGCTTGCTTGCATCTCCTCCAAAGGATCTTCAGGCAACATGTAGCTCCAGTCCCCAGCACTCAATCCTGCAAAGCACAGCCTCCTCAGTGGTTCTCCTACGGTGTGGGATCCTCTTTTGTAGTGCTGCTTGGGCTTCCTCTGTGACTCCTGTGTCTCTGTTCTGTGGGACTCCTGTGGGTGCTTCCTCTTCTCCTGTAGATTCTGTCTGAGACTGAGGGTCCCTTGTGACTTCTCCCCTTGGGTTGAGTCCTCCTGGGCCTTGCTGGTCCCCAGCAGCACCTCTTTTTCACTAACCGTGAGTTTGCCTTTGCCAAGGCTTGTTGGTGGAATTCCTGCACCAACACCCATCTGCTATTTTCCTTCCAGCATGAGATATCATCTGCATCCATCAGGAACTCTTCTCTGGCTCCAGGTCTGCAGTGATGACCTGTTCTTCATCACTGTGGACCAACTCCTGTGACTACAGCTGGGTGGGTAGTAGCTCTTACTCCCCCTGGACTCCACTGTGGTGGTCATTCTGACCCTGGCGGTCTTTGACCGCCAGGGCGGAGGACCGCGGGAGCACCGCCGACAGGCCGGCGGTGCTCCAATGGGGATTCCGACCGCGGCGGTAAAGCCGCGGTCGGACCGGTACCACTGGCGGGGTCCCGCCAGTGTACCGCGGCCCCATTGAATCCTCCGCGGCGGCGCAGCATGCTGCACCGCCGCGGGGATTCCGACCCCCCCTACCGCCATCCAGATCCCGGCGGTCGGACCGCCGAGATCCGGATGGCGGTAGGGGGGGTCGCGGGGCCCCTGGGGGCCCCTGCAGTGCCCATGCCACTGGCATGGGCATTGCAGGGGCCCCCGTAAGAGGGCCCCTAAATGTATTTCACTGTCTGCTGCGCAGACAGTGAAATACGCGACGGGTGCAACTGCACCCGTCGCACGGCTTCCACTCCGCCGGCTCGATTCCGAGCCGGCTTCATCGTGGAAGCCTCTTTCCCGCTGGGCTGGCTGGCGGTCTGAAGGCGACCGCCCGCCAGCCCAGCGGGAAAGTCAGAATTACCGCCGCGGTCTTTCGACCGCGGAACAGTAACCTGACGGCGGGACTTTGGCGGTCGGCCTCCGCCGCCCGCCAAGGTCAGAATGAGGGCCTGTGTCTCTTGGACTTGGTCCCTTCTCTCCACAGGTCTTCTTCCTTCAGGAATCTAATGCTGGTTTTCTTGCAGTTTTGTCTGGGGTTCTTCTTTTTCTTCTTTTCCTCCTTTGGGATGGTTTTGGGAAAATCCAGTGTGTACTCCTGCATTCCTGGTCGCTGGGGTGTACTATGTTACTTATCTGTTGGAAAATGGGTTATTGGTAGGGCAGGTAGGTACCTACACCTAGCAACAAGCCACAAACCTCCACAAAAGTACAGTTAGGTCTCAGTAAATTAATCCCAGCTCTACCCTTGGTAGCTTGGCATCGAGCGTCAAGGCTTAACTTAGGAGACAAAGGGCCTGATTCTAACTTTGGAGGACGGTGTTAAACCGTCCCAAAAGTGGCGGATATACCACCTACCGTATTACGAGTTCCATAGGATATAATGGACTCGTAATACGGTAGGTGGTATATCCGCCACTTTTGGGACGGTTTAACACCGTCCTCCAAAGTTAGAATCAGGCCCAAAGTGTAAAGCATTCAAATATCACACAACAGTAATTAAATAAAACACAGGAAACAGTTTAAAAATCCAAAACCAATTTATAACAATAGCTTATATTTTTATCTTTAAAATGACACAAAAACGATTAAAATCGGTTCAGGGGAACCGGAGATATGAATTTTTAAAGTATTATTATTTTCTAGCGCATAGAAACAAAAAGCGCCAATCGGGTCATCTGGTTGCACTAGGACCGGGACAAAGTCAAACTTTCAGGCCGACCGCGATGGAGCCCTGCTCGGATACAGGTCGCGGGAAGCCTCGGTTAAAAAGTTACCTTCTGACTTAGGCCCTCATTCTGACCTTGGCGGGCGGCGGAGGCCGCCCGCCAAAGTCCCGCCGTCAGGTTACCGTTCCGCGGTCGAAAGACCGCGGCGGTAATTCTGACTTTCCCGCTGGGCTGGCGGGCGGTCTCCTTCAGACCGCCAGCCAGCCCAGCGGGAAAGAGGCTTCCACGATGAAGCCGGCTCGGAATCGAGCCGGCGGAGTGGAAGCTGTGCGACGGGTGCAGTTGCACCCGTCGCGTATTTCACTGTCTGCGCAGCAGACAGTGAAATACATGTAGGGGCCCTCTTACGGGGGCCCCTGCAATGCCCATGCCAGTGGCATGGGCACTGCAGGGGCCCCCAGGGGCCCCGCGACCCCCCCTACCGCCATCCGGATCTCGGCGGTCCGACCGCCGGGATCTGGATGGCGGTAGGGGGGGTCAGAATCCCCGCGGCGGTGCAGCAAGCTGCGCCGCCGCGGAGGATTCAATGGGGCCGCGGTACACTGGCGGGACCCCGCCAGTGTTGCCGGTCCGACCGCGGCTTTACCGCCGCGGTCGGAATCCCCATTGGAGCACCGCCGGCTTGTCGGCGGTGCTCCCGCGGTCCTCCGCCCTGGCGGTCAAAGACCGCCAGGGTCAGAATGAGGGCCTTAGTCTTTATTTTGAAGTTTTTCTTCACCGGGACGAACCTGCCAGTTGGATCCGACCTCCTGGAGCCCTTGTCCGGATACGCGAAGTCGGTTTCCTCGGTGGTGATTTCTACCTTCGGACTTAGTCGTTTTTTCGAGATGAAAATCCTTCGACCGGGGTAAACCTGGATCTTGATCCGACGTCCGTGGAGCCCTTCTCGGATACGATGGCTGGAAGGTCCCGGTCAACTTTTTACGTTCGGACTTAGTCTTTTTTTCGGATGTTTTTCTTGACCGGGACGAACCACGAAGTCAGGCCGGGTCGCGGTTGAGGCAAGCCGGCTAGAATTTCCGCGTCGAGTCGGTCACTTTATGGAGCTTTTTTCTAAAATTTCTCCAATCTTTTCCAAACTTCTGGGGCTTCACCCAGATGTTCTTTTAAGGTTCTTTTGGGGTCCACAGCTCACCCCAAGGGTCCAGAAGTTCTGTGATGGTCCTTGGGAAGTGCGGACTTCAACTCCCAGAATGCACCTGGCGCAAACTCCTTTTTGGCCACTGGACAGTGGTCAGCTGGTCACTTTTTCAGGAGTTGGTGCAGGGGACTCTGGTTAGCAATTTTTCACCTGTAGCAAACAGGGAGTCCCTCCTTGAACCAGTGGAAGCCAGGCAAAGTCCTTCTTGTGGTGAAGCCCAAGTGTGCAGCTGGTGCAGTCTTTCTGAGTGCAGGGTCCAGGTGCAGGCCAGGGGTCCAGCAGGGCAGTCCTTCTTCTTCTTTAGTTCCTTTCTTGTTGAATTCTGGAGGGGATCTGAGGCGTGGGTGCAGGTCTGCCAGTTTTATCCTTGCTCCTGGGTGAAAAGCAGGGGGGCCCTGGTCCTCCAATCAGGGACAGGGTCGTCCCCCTGTGATGACCACTTCCTGGGAAGTGTGGCAAAAATCCATCCCAGAAGGCAACAGTCTCTAAAAATCCAAAATGGATGAATCTGATTTTTAGAGGAGAGATCTGGCTGAGCCCACCCACTGGTGTGGCTAAAAATCATAAACACACCCCTCTCCTGCCCTCTCCTAATCTAATCAAGGGGGCACCTAGCTGTCTGGGGTTGCAGGATGTGGGGGTGTTGCTGGGTGCTGCAAATGTCCTTCTCTGCCTTTGAAGACCAGTTTGGCAGCTCTCCCCCTTCCTGCTTCCCCATCTGCTGAGGGGAGATTCTCTCCCCCAAGCACATTCCTTTGTGTGAAGTCAGGCCACTTCACACCTCATTAAAGTAGCCTGGCAGAAGCTGCTGCAGGCTGGCCAATCAGAGCACAGCAGCAAAAACAATGCAGAGCTGAAATTGGCAACTTTTTAGGTAAAGTCTAAACTTTTTACCTGCACTAGTTATATTAAATCCAACAACTGGAAGTTGTGGGATTTATTATAACAATCAATTTGATACCAAATTCTTGGTATGTAACACTTAAGGAGACTTTAAAATTTTAAATAAAGTCTGCCCATTCTAGCCTATGAAGGCCATTTACTTCAATGAGGGAAAAACGAATTTGGCTGTTTTTACCTCACCAGGGCTTATAAATCTATTTTTATAAAGTCCCTGCTTATAGTTACATGGCACCCAGCCCTAGGGGCACATAGGGCACACCTTAGGGGTGACTTATATGTAAAAATAAGGTAGTTTAAGACTTTGGAAGTACCTTTAATTCCAAAGTCGAATTTGCATATAACTTTAATTTAAAAGCAGCCAGCAAGGCAGGCTTGCTTTTAAAATGACACTGGGCACCTCAGCAATGCACCTAGGTGTGCACCACCTATGCTGTGGTCCCTAAACCTACATGCCCTACCATATACTAGGGACTTATAGGTAGGTTAACTTAGCCAATTATAATTAGCCTAATTTGCATATCCATTTTACACAGAGCACAGGCCCTGGGACTGGTTAGCAGTACCCAGGGCACCATCAGAGTCAGGAAAACACCAGCATAAAGTGGAAAATGGGGGCAAAAAGTTATGGGGCCTCTGCAATCAGCCCCAGTTTCTCACATTATCTTTGTGGTTTTCTGATACCCCCAGCTCCCCTCTACACATTTTACTTACCTAGGTGGGGGTCCCTTGTTCCCATTCCATTTTTTTAGTATATGGTTTGTGCTTTCCCTAGGGTCAATATTGGCTATTGCTATTTGCACTGTTTTCTAACCTTTTCTATGCCTATTTCTCATTACTAGTCTATATATTTAGTGTATTACTTACCTCCTATTGGTGGGTTGCCCTTCTAGCAGTTTGTGGTGATTTGTTCCCAAAATAAGGTACCTTTATTTTGTACAACCAAGTGTTTTCTTTCTTGTGTGTAAGTACTGTGTGACTGTAGTGGTATTGCATGAGCTTTGCATGTGTCCTAGATAAGCCTTGGCTACTCTTCCAAAGCTACCTCTAGAGAGGCTGGCTTCTAGACACTGCCTGCACTTCACTAAGGGGGGATACCTTGACCTGGTATAAGGTGTAAGTACCTTGGGTGCCCACCTCACACGAGGCCAGCTTTCTACATTGGTGGTGCAGCGGTGGGATAAGCACTTTCAATTGCCTTACCACTCTATCACTTGGTACTTTCCACAGGAAAGACCACTTACTAGCTAGGTATTTACACATACACCTAGTGCAAGCACATAGGCCCTCATTCTGACCTTGGCGGTCGGCGGAGAGGCGGCAGTCGGACCGCGAACAGACCGGCGGTCACAAAAATGGCATTCTGACAGCGGCGGTCACCGCCGCGATCGACCGCCACTTCCCCACTCCGACAGCCACGGCGGTCATGACCGACGGGCTGGAGTCTGCGCACTCCGGTCCGGCGGTCGACCCAAGACCGCCAACGGTATCATGACCCTGCTTACCGCCGCGGTTTCTGGCGGTCGGGAACCGCCATGCGAACCATGGCGGTAGGCACTATCGGGGTCAGGGAATTCCTTCCCTGGCACTGATAGGGGTCTCCCCCAACCCCCACTGCCCCCCCGAGTCCTCCCCCACACCCTCCACCCCCCTGCCACCCCCCAGAGGTGGTACGAACCCCCTCCCCACCCCCACCCCCACCCCGACATGCACATACATGCACCCCGACATGCACACACCCCCAACATGCACATATACACACCCCCTACACACACACATACACAACGGGGACACATACCCGCACACATACATGCCGACATGCGCACCCGCCAAACTACACACATTGCCCATAGGCACAGCAGCACTCCCCGCCCGCATGCACGCACTCACACACCCCCTCTACACACTCACACGCACACCCCCATTCACGCACACATCACACAACACCCCCCCACCCCCTCCCCTCACGGACGATCAACTTACCTTGTGCGTTGGTCCTCCGGGAGGCGACAGGAGCCATGGGGAGGTGACCGCCAACAGAAGACCGCCAACAGAAGACCGCCACACAGAAATGTGGGTCGTAATTCTGTGGGCGGTGTTCTGCTGGCGTGGCGGTGGAGGTTGACCAGTCTCCACTTTCCCGCCGACCGCCAGTGTGGCTGCTGGCGGTTTTCCGGCGGAACGCTCCCAGCGGTCGGAATGCGTACAGCGGCATACCGCCGCGGTCGGCGGTCTTCACCGCGGCGGTAACTCGGCGGTCTTGCGAAAAGACCGCCAAGGTCAGAATGACCCCCATAGTCTCTAGGGTTTGGGTAAGAGAGAGGTCTAGGCCAAGCCCTTGCTCCAAACTGCTCTAAGAGAGACTAGAGGTTAGGGAGGTTAGGCACACCCTACACCACTCTAACATGTCTTCAGTACCTAGCACATCTCAGTCCATGGCTTCTCACTATGAGCTGGAAGTGTGTACGAGTAGGAAACTGAAGACAGGGAGGAATCCTACTAAGAGTCTGCTCCTAGGACGTTTGCTCCTGGATGACAAGGATCAAGCTGGTAGCCAGGAGGAGAGGGAGGAAGATATAGACTCTAGCCCCCCAGTGTTAGAAAAAGAGGATCTGAACACTGAGGAGGGTCAGAGGATCACAGGGTCTCTAGTAAACCCCCTAGTGTAGCTAAGAGCACTACAGTTAATGCTAAAGGTGGCAATGTTACTAGGCCCTCCTTTGTTCCCAGAAGGCTAGTTCAGAGGATTAGTAAGCCTAGGAACAGATCCTCATCCTGCCACTCTCATGTCACCTCAGTGTCTGAGAGGACAAACTGCATAACTGCAGAAGAGGACTCCTTAGATAGGTAGCTCAGGAAACTGAGGTTGGAGGAGGCCAAGCTGAGGCTGCAGCAGCCACAGCTAGGCCTAGACAGGAAGGCCTTGGCAGTAGAGAGAGAGAGGCTGTTACACCGCAGCGCTCGCTGCGGCCGCGGGCTCAGGTTGCCGCGGCGCGGCACGTTAATTTTGCCACGGCCGACGCCCGGGCCGCGGTAGACGCCGAGGCAGACACCCAGGTCGCGGGGGTCGCCGCGGCTCCGGCGAGGGCCATAAAGGCTCCAGGGAGCTGGTCTGGGGGTCACGGCGCTCGCCGCTCCCCCTTTTTCAAGTTCTGCCTTAAAGGCAGACGCGGCAGAGCCTGAAACCCCGAGGGGGTTTCAGGCATGGCCGCACACAGCGCATTATGCGCTTAACATTTATTTCTCTTGCATGTATTCACCTGCCCACCACCACTTACCGATGTTCCTAGGACAAACCGAACCCTTACACTGGGGGTTCTTTATACTTGCCTTTTTTCTCTTCCCAGCATGCTTACCACTTCCTCTCTACCCAGCATGCATTGTCTAACACACATACCTAATTCATTACTGTTTTCTTTTCCCCAATCCAAGATGGCGGTGTTCTACTTCCTGTTTCCTGTTTCATCTCCAGGGGTATTTAAGGGGATTCCAACTGCCTGTTCATTGCGTTGCAACACTCCTTGGTGATAGTCACGCTCCTATTTGATATCCTTCTGCGAATCCTGTCTGTTCCTGATTTGCTTTGTTTTCCTGCCTTCCTGAACTGCGGTCCTAATACCCTGGTGTCCTCCTTTTCGTTTCAGGGAGTTCCTGTGGAGGTTTTTTACCCTACTGGGGTTTTTCCTCTGGGACTCCTTCTGGAGGGCACGGACTGTAGTGGTTCGCTCATACCAAACAGCACCGTGGCTACCGGAAGGGGTCGCCCCTACCTCGGCCAGAGCCGAACCCGTCGGAACAAGGACCGTTCCCCTATGCCTCTCCGCTCCGAGGGTAAGACCGTTGAGAACCGCGACAGATTGCAATGCCCACAATTCCTGTTGCAGTCCGGAACTATGGATAACCCAGTGGTAAACACGGAACCTACTAACCAGGACCTACTGGCGACGATACAACAACAGGCTCAAGAACTCCAGCAATTACGTACTGAGAATACTGTTTATCGACAAACCTTTGCCTCCAGGACCACAGATGTCCCTGCAGTAGCCGCCTCTACACCTCGATTTTCCGGGGATCCCACCACATTAAAAGAATTCCTGGATGCCTTAACGGTGTACTTTGCCTTTCGCCCCTCGCAATTTGTACAAGATAAGACCAAGGTGGGGTATTTGATTAGTGCCTTATCAGGACCAGCCTTGGCCTGGGCCACACCTCTAGTAACCAGAAACGATCCCTGTCTATCTAATTATTCCACCTTTATCACTACTTTTAAACAGATGTTTGAACGCCCTGGACTCGAGGCGTCAGCAGAAGAGGCTCTTTGCGAAGTCCAACAAGGGAGTCAGGATGTATTACAATACATCACCCGTTTCAGACAATTAGCTGCAGAAACAACCTGGGTGGAACGTACCTTGGTGACACTCTTTCGTAGAGGTCTAAGAGAGGACATCAAAGATGAACTAGTACATTCTGCCAGGATAGAAAACCTCAAAGGGTTGATGGACCAAGCACTAACTATAGAGTATCGGTTAAATGAACGACGAATGGAGAAAAAGAAGAGTCGTTTGCCTTTTCACTCAGTACCATCTCGTCCCTTCGCCCATCGTTCCGAGGAAGCCCGCCCTGAATCCAAAGGGAATACCGAGGAAGAGCCCATGCAGATTGACACAGCTCGCGGACCTCTATCCGCCAGCGAAAGGGAACATAGACGAAGGAAGGGGCTTTGCCTATATTGTGGTGCAGCTGGTCACCTAATTCGCGCCTGCCCCATTCGTCCAACCAAGCCCTTGGGAAACGCCAACTCCCGTCCCCAGTAAGAAGGGTGAGGACGGGATATCGTGATATACCTTCTATTTGCTCTTCCAGGGAGGAAGGAACTGCTCTTTTTCTCTTACCAGTTATCCTCCATTTAACTGATGGCCGTGAAGCAAGAACTTTGGCTTTATTGGATTGCGGAGCCAGTGGCCTATATTTAGATGAAACCTGGGCCAAAGAACAACAAATAACACAAATACCCAAAGAAATACCAGAACAGGTACATACTGTTGATGGGTCACTCTTGGCCTCTGGACCGGTACAATACACCACCCCTACTTTCTGTTTACAGTTCGGTAAACATCAGGAAATTCTCTCGTTTGACTTAATCTCATCACCACACCATGTCATGATCCTGGGAATTCCATGGCTTACACGGCACAATCCTTACATCAACTGGGAAACAAAAACCATTTCGTTATCCTCCCATTTTTGTCAACACCATTGCTATCCGGCCGGGGATTATTGGTCCCCAAAAAGTCTCTCAACAGCACCTGCCCAGGTGGGAGGATCCATTAATGTTCTACAGGGAGTTCCCAGACAGTATCAGGACTATATCGATGTATTCCAGAAGCCAGAAAGACCTGAATTGCCACCCCACAGAGAATACGACTGTGCCATTTCTTTAGAGCCAGACACTGTAGTTCCTTTTGGGCGGATGTACTCCCTCACCGAACCAGAGAAACAAATTCTGAAGGAGTACCTAGATGAGAATCTACAAAGTGGGTTAATAACTCCCTCCTCTTCACCCGCCGGGTCTCCTCTTTTCTTTGTACCAAAGAAAACCAAAGACCTGCGTCCCTGTATCGACTTCAGAGGGTTAAACAGGATCACTATCAAAGACCGGTATCCGCTACCCCTCATCAAAGACATCTTAGAAGCAGTCAGAGGAGCCAAGAGGTTCACTAAGCTGGATCTCCGAGGAGCCTATCATCTGCTAAGAGTCAGAGAAGGTGATGAGTGGAAGACCGCCTTTAGAACACCTTTTGGTCACTACGAATATAGAGTAATGCCCTTCGGACTCACTAATGCCCCGTCCATCTTTCAAAGATTCATGGATTCTATCTTTTCTGATCTTTTGCAACAAACAGTGGTAGTGTATCTTGACGATATCCTAATTTATTCGGTTCATCCAGAGGAACATTCCAAACACGTCCGCCAAGTCTTAGAAAGACTCCGACAACATCATTTGTTCTGTAAGCCTGAAAAATGCGAATTTGATCAGATAGAAGTGAAATATTTGGGATACTGTATAGACCAAACCGGAATTGCCATGGACTCAGACAAAGTACAGGCTATATTGAACTGGCCATCTCCTTCTTCCATCAAGGAGACTCAATGTTTTCTGGGACTAGCCAACTTCTACCGGCAGTTCATAGCAGACTTTGCCCAGAGAACCAGCTTCATTACTCAAACCCTCAAAAAGGAACACCTAAAGAAAGGTTTTTGTTGGACACCAGGCGCTGAGTCAGCTTTTCAGGACTTAAAGAAAGCCTTTAGTCAAGCCCCTATTCTTCGACACCCAGACACTAGCAAACAATTCATTGTTGTCACAGACGCCTCAGAAAGAGCCATTGGGGCTGCCTTGTTACAAAGACAAGACGATGATGACCTAGAACACCCTGTATTCTATCTATCCCACATTCTATCTGATTCTGAGCGAAACTATTCCGTGCTAGAACGCGAATTACTCGCCTTAAAGGTCGCGTGCACTGAATGGAGACACTTTTTGATGGGATCAAAGGAGCCCTTCGAAGCCCGGACCGATCATAGAAATCTACAGTGTTTAAGAAATTTCCAGTGCCAAAATAGCCGGCAAGCTCGATGGGCCTTCTTCTTCAGCCAGTATGATTTCTATATCACCTACATCCCTGGTTCTCAGAACATCCTGGCGGATGCCCTGTCCCGACGTTATCCTGGGTGCGGTGATTCCGCGGTTCAAAACTTACTCGACAACAATAAAATCATAGGGGTAGCACAGACCTTTTTAGATCAAGTTAAGTCTGAATATGCCCGTCTACACGAAACAGAACTAAAGAGGTTACGTCCACAGCTGCACATAGATCATGACTACTATTATCATGATAAGGCCCTGTTTTTACCCACTAAAACAGTGCAAATCGAAGCCTTACACATGTGCCATGATTCTCCTATTGCGGGTCATCGAGGAGTGAAAGCGACTCAAGATCTTTTGCTTCGCTCTTTCTGGTGGCCAACTCTCAAGGCTGACACTGAGGCATATGTGTTATCCTGTCCTACATGTGCTCAAGCCAAGACACCCCGAACCAGACCTGTGGGCTTACTCCGCCAATTACCTGTTCCCCCAGGCCCATGGCTTACCATATCCACCGATTTTATGTGCGCCTTACCTTCCTCAATGGGAAACCACGTCATAATGGTAACTGTGGACTCCTTCACCAAGATGGCCCACTTCACGGCCTTGAGAAAGTTACCCACGGCAAAGGAGTTAAGTCAGGTCTTTACTCAAGAAATTTTCAGGCTACATGGGCTACCCCAAGTTATTATATCAGACAGAGGTCCCCAATATATCTCCAGTTTCTGGAACCAATTCTGCAAGATCTTGGGGATCCAGGTGGCCTTGTCATCCGGGTTCCACCCTCAAACCAATGGACAAACAGAACGACTCAATCAGGGTCTCGAGCAGTACTTACGTAGCTTCTGTAACGCTACACAAAGTAATTGGGCTCCCTACTTACCGCTTGCCGAATTCTCCTATAATAACTCTCTACACAGTGCCTCTAAAGTCTCTCCTTTCTATGGCTCCTATGGTTTCCATCCCAGGGCCTTCCCAACTCCCCTGAGAGACAACTCCAACCTTCCCGCCATCTCCTCTTTCGTTCGACAGCTACGGGGTATACAGTGAATTATCCATTCTAACCTTGTGTCCACCAAGTCCCGCATGAAGACAATAGCAGATAGGAGACGCTGTGCGGCTCCTCTATATCAAGTCCATGATAAGGTCTGGCTCTCCTCTAGATTCCTACCTCTCCGACTCACCCAAAACAAATTCAAGCCCCGCTTTTATGGTCCCTTTCTCATTCTCAAGAAGATCAACCCAGTGTCCATGCGTCTTCGCCTACCTCGGACATGGAAGATCCACCCAGTATTCCATGTCTCGCAACTGAAACCTTACCGTCCTGATCTCTTTCATAGGCAGTTGCCCTGTCCCCCTCCTTTGTTGGTTGACAATGTGCCTGAATACGAAGTGCAGGAGGTCTGTGACTCTCGATTTTTCCATGGGCGCCTCCAATACCTTATTCATTGGAAGGGGTACCCTTTGAGTGAGTGTTCCTGGGAGGATGCCTCTTCAGTCCATGCTCCTCTT
The DNA here is from genome assembly GCF_031143425.1 of Pleurodeles waltl. Classification (NCBI taxonomy): domain Eukaryota; kingdom Metazoa; phylum Chordata; class Amphibia; order Caudata; family Salamandridae; genus Pleurodeles; species Pleurodeles waltl. Next base: position 1,538,434,842 of record NC_090446.1, read on the forward strand.
TTAATCCGCTGCTTTTTTCGGCTCTTCCCTCACAAACCCGGGGCCTCGGGGAGGGGGCATACTGTTACACCGCAGCGCTCGCTGCGGCCGCGGGCTCAGGTTGCCGCGGCGCGGCACGTTAATTTTGCCGCGGCCGACGCCTGGGCCGCGGTAGACGCCGAGGCAGACACCCAGGTCGCGGGGGTCGCCGCGGCTCCGGCGAGGGCCATAAAGGCTCCAGGGAGCCGGTCTGGGGGTCACGGCGCTCGCCGCTCCCCCTTTTTCAAGTTCTGCCTTAAAGGCAGACGCGGCAGAGCCTGAAACCCCGAGGGGGTTTCAGGCATGGCCGCACACAGCGCATTATGCGCTTAACATTTATTTCTCTTGCATGTATTCACCTGCCCACCACCACTTACCGATGTTCCTAGGACAAACCGAACCCTTACACTAGGGGTTCTTTATACTTGCCTTTTTTCTCTTCCCAGCATGCTTACCACTTCCTCTCTACCCAGCATGCATTGTCTAACACACATACCTAATTCATTACTGTTTTCTTTTCCCCAATCCAAGATGGCGGTGTTCTACTTCCTGTTTCCTGTTTCCTCTCCAGGGGTATTTAAGGGGATTCCAACTGCCTGTTCATTGCGTTGCAACACTCCTTGGTGATAGTCACGCTCCTATTTGATATCCTTCTGCGAATCCTGTCTGTTCCTGATTTGCTTTGTTTTCCTGCCTTCCTGAACTGCGGTCCTAATACCCTGGTGTCCTCCTTTTCGTTTCAGGGAGTTCCTGTGGAGGTTTTTTACCCTACTGGGGTTTTTCCTCTGGGACTCCTTCTGGAGGGCACGGACTGTAGTGGTTCGCTCATACCAAACAGCACCGTGGCTACCGGAAGGGGTCGCCCCTACCTCGGCCAGAGCAGAACCCGTCGGAACAAGGACCGTTCCCCTATGCCTCTCCGCTCCGAGGGTAAGACCGTTGAGAACCGCGACAGAGGCACGAGTTGGGGTTAGCACTCCATGGTGGCAGCAGTAAATATGGTTTCAGGGAACCTAGAGTCAGGGAGGACTCTTGATTCGAGAAAACTTAGTAGGGTTGTTCGCCTACACAAGGTGGGGGATGACATCCAGAAGTGGTTTGCTGCTCTGGAGAGGGCTGTAAAGTTCAGAAGGTCCCCCAGAGACAGTGGGCTGCTATTCTTTGTCTCTCCTTCTCTGCCAAAGCTGGGATAGATTACATACTGTCAGAGAGGAGGATGCTGATAACTACACAGTTTTGATGTCTGCTCTGCTAGATGAATTTGGTCTCACCACTGAACAGTATAGAATCAAGTTCAGGGAGACCATGAAAGAGTCCCCCCATGGGGGCAGTATCCTCTCTCCTCTGCTCGATGGCCTCATGCATATTTCCACACCAAATGCCTGTCTTCACATGAGACCATTACAGGAATGCCTTGAGGACCAGTTGCACCATCGGACAGGCAATTAGGATGACAGGATTCAGCTTTCCCATCACCCAAAACTGGCATTGAAATGATGGCACTCTCCAACCAATATCCTGCGAGGAACACCATTCCATCAGTACATTCCTCTTTAAACGGATGCCTCTCTCCTAGGATAGGGAGACCGTATGAACCACCTACAAATTATGGGGAAGTGGTCACAGAGAATCAACATATCACATTATTCTCTTAGAGCTGTGCGCTTCCATTGTTCACCTCCAACTCACTACTTGTTCAGACGGAAAATACAGCAACCGTGTACTACCTCAACAAACAGGGATGGTTGAGGTCCATGCAATCTGGAAATGGCTTCATGCATGGGACTTGTCGATAACTGAGACCCATCTTCCAGGAGAGCAAAATACCCAAGCTGATTCTCTAAGCAGACTCATTCACAAAAGCCATGGGTGGGTCTTAAACAGCGATGCCGTTCAAGACATCTTTCAGCGGTGGGGAACTCCGACCATTGATTTGTTTGCCACTGCAAATAACACCAAATGCCAAAACTTCGCATGAGGTACTTTCAGCCAGGGACCCTGTGGAATGCCCTTTGGATCAATTGATCCGACAGATTTCTCTACACTTACTCCCTTACTTTTGGCAGTCCTCATCAAGCTAGCCCAGTCGAGAGCCGAAATGATAGTCATAGCTCCAGAGTGGCCATGTCAATGGTGGTTCAGGGACCTTCTTCACCGGTTCATCTATCCACATCTTAAGCTGTCATGCAGAGTGGATCTATTGACGCAATATGGAGGTCAGATGGTGCATCCCAATCTCTCCTCTTTCTGTTTGGCAGCATGGCTCCTGAATCTTCCACAAGACTGCATGGACATTTTTAAAGAATCAATGTGACCTTCCACACAAACTGCATATGCCTTCAAATGGAAGAGATTCTGCATATGGTGTTCATCCAAAAATAAAGACCCTACCATCTGCAAAGAAGATGTCATTCTTCCATATTTGGCACTATCTGGCTTGAAGTTCTCTTCTATAAAAGTCTACCTGGCTGCTCTTACTGAATACAGAAAATTACTTTCACAAACCTCTTTTTTCGAAATCCCAGTCATCATGGATTTCTTAGAGGGTTTGAAAAAGGTCTTTCCTCCCATTAGGTATCCTTCTCCTCCTTGGGAGCTAAATGTAGTCCTCTCACGCCTTTTGCAAGATCCCTTTGAACCCATTCATAATCCCTCTCTTAACACTTATCCTGAAAAACCACTTTCCTGGTGGCAATTACATCTGCCCGCAGAGTTAGTGAAATCCAGGCACTCTGTTCACACGAGCCATAGACTGTATTTCATTTTAACAAAGTAGAAAATGAGAACTCATCCAAAATTCCTCCTAAAGGTAATTTCAGATTTCCATGTCAACAAAACCATAAAGATCTCTTCATTCCCTGGATGTACAAAAAGTTCTCAAATTCTACCTTGACAAAACACGAAGCATTCGCAAATCGGACCAATTGTTCATCAACTACTGTCCTCTTAGCACAGGCTTAGCCTCTTCTAAGCAAGCCATTTAATGAAGGATAGTGTGGGTATTTTTTTATGCTATAAAAAAGCTGACAAAATACTCCCTACTAGACCAAAAGCACACTCTACTATAGGGAAAGCAGCTTCCTATCCCAGAGATTTGCAAAGCGGCAACCTGGAAGTCCGATCACACATTTACTAAACACTACTGACGAGATACCGACGTTAGAACAGACGCTCAAGTAGAGCAGGCTTCCCTCAGAGATTTAGGCCCTCATTACAACCCTGGCGGTCGGTGTTAAAGTGCCGGCAATACCGCCAACAGGCCGGCGGTAAAAAAATCAGGATTTGGACCATGGCGGTTACTGCCATTCAAAATCGGCACTTTAACACACTGACTGCCAGGGTGGTAACGGCTGCTGGGCTGGAGACTTCGGTGTCCAGCCTGACGGCCATCACATTTCCACCCTCTGGATTACAACCCGGCCTACCACCATGGTTTCCGTGGTTTCTGTACCGCCACGAAAACCATGGCAGTAGGCAATATCAGTGTCAGGGAATTCGTTCCATGGCACTGATAGGGGTCTCCCCCGCCTCCCACCCTCCCTCACCCGCTCCTGCCCCCGCACATATACACACCCACACGTGTACCCGTATACACACATGCACACATGCATACCCACATCCACCCACGCCTGCCGACATACATTCCAACACACCACAACATACACCAACCTACCTTGTCACACACATGCATCGACAACACACAACACTCACAATCACTCATTCATGCATGCATCCACCGCGACTCACACCCACATGCATGCATCCCAAAACATACACTCCCCCCACATACACACAACACCCCCGCCCCCCTCTCCGGTCGGAAAACCCGACTTACATGCTTGCAGTGGGTCCTCGAGCTGGAGACGGTCTGCGGCGCTGCTGTCAGCAGCAGCGTCCGCCAGCAAAACACTGCCAGGCCGTATCATTGCTCATACAGATTTCTGGCGGTATACCACCGGCGGTCATAATACGCGTTGCCGGCTGGTAGCCATGGTGGCAGTATGTTGGCGGCCGTCGCTGTGGTGGTAGGCGGTCAATCCCGCCAACCTTGTAATGAGGGCCTTATTCTCTTAAAATTTCCGAGTTCATTCTCTGTCTCTTTTCCCACTCTCCATAGGAACGGGCTCCCTATTCTACTCAGTGCTTATGACTATACATGAAAAGCCCCTACGAGAGAAGGAATTGTTTATTACCTGTAACTCCAGTTCTCTCGTAGGGGAACTTCAATGATAAGTCATAAGCAACCCTCCCTCCCCCCAGGTGAATAGACAGAGGTATTGATAGACACCATAAACATCTAAAGTTACCTTCAAAAGAATTGAAGCTACTGCCAGCAGCTCTTGCATGATGGGATATTGGTGGTCCCTTAGTTATTAAAGGTACAGTCTCTTTTTTAGCCATATTATGGCAGCCTATCAGGCTACTCTGTCCTCCTCTCCTTCATCCTGGTAGAGGACTGTGCCTCTCCTCACCCTGAGGTCCCACCTGTAGACTTGGACTCCTGCTTCCGCTGCTCTTCCATACCTTGAAAGTGAATCTTCTCCGTATCATATAGGATGCACCAGGAAAAGCTCTTACACATTTTGCAGGAATCAGGTATGTGGGCATCTGAAAGACAGAGAATACACCTTCTATGAGGATCAGTCTTTGCCTTTTTTCACCCACAGTCTGGGCACAAAAAGGTATGGCAGCTTTCAATATTAAATAAACACATATTTCTGTCAGAAAATGGAAGAAAAAGATGGGGAAAGACTAAAGACGTTGAGTGAAAGAGATATCACTGAACATAAGAAGTTAATTTTTCTGAGAAAAAAAAAACAAAAGTGGTCAAGCTCAATACTTCAGGGTCCGGTCAGCAGGAGCAGAAAAAAACTGAACAAACTGCCACCAGCTGTGCATGATGGGATACTGGTGGTCTCTAAGTTCTTAAAAGCACAGCCTCTTTTTTAGCCATATAATGGCAGCCTACTCTGTCCTCCTCTCCTTCGTGCAAAAGGGGTTTGTGAGGAAGATTCATTCTGTTGACAAATGATTCTCAAATTATAATGTGCTGGCCTTTTTCTTTGATTTAAGATGGAGAGTTCAGCCAGCGTAGCCTATGTACATAGGCTGCATTATTTGTCCACTTCTTAAGTGACTTTGCAGGCATTTCTGAAGAAAGGCAAAAACTTCCACTTAAGAAGATACTCCGGACCACTTTAAAGAAGTGCGCCAGGGTCCCTGCATGTGGGCGGGACTGTTCAGTGCTTATGACTTATCATGGGAATTCCCTTACGAGAGAACTGGAATAACAGGTAAGACACCTTTCCTTTCTTCCCCACTTCACTGTTGCACCTAGCACTTTGTATCTTGGTGACAATTGTTGCTGGGTCGCCCACTTTATAGCCAGGAGACAGGTCACTCACCTCAGGCATTCCCCCTCGCTGGCCCAGTTCAGGAATTACCCTCTCAAAACCTGCCTCTTCGACTGATCTGCATCCCCCCATCAGCACCTTGAGACCCCCTGGTGATGAGTCGTGCTTTACAAATATCTGATTGATTAATTGATTGGTCACTGTTCTCTTGCTGATGTCTTAATGGAGCAGGAGGGCATGTTTAGTGATCTATGATGTGAAATACAGAAAGAATATTTTTCTGTAAAGCTAACAACATGCCACATATTTGAATTGCACATGATCAGTACTGTAGTGATACTGTGCTGTTGAGTGCGGCAACACCAAAGGCCGCACACATTGTTCACAATTACTTATGTTAGTGCAAACAGTTGTGTATGTGTCAGTGAGATTGAATGTCCCTGAAATGCCTGCATTACCTTGCAGAGGTAGTGCTCCGGTGCAAGGGCCACTGATGGGATGATTTCTACAGATCCACGGGCACAGCCACACCTCCCCTGTGCACACCAGTGCAAGCGGTCAGGTCTCATACTCAGCAGATAAGCAGGAGCACCAGTCACAGCAGGCACCTCGTGGCGCAGTGTAGCGCCTAGTGGAAGATGACAGGGCCCATGACAGTAATGACAGGCATTACCCGCTGTGAACTCCTCAAAATATCCAAGTCTCAGAATTTTTCAGGCTCATTAATCTGTAGCGCCAAGATTTTGAAAATGATTAAATGAAATTCAACACTAGCCTTTTTTTGGAAGGACACGCACATCTAATTTGGCTAAGCGAATACAAAAAATATTGTAAATTACAATTGTTGGGTGCATGAGCTCGACAGCGGTGTGACAAATGCCATGTCAGTCGTGCCGTGGCATGGCAGCAACTAAACTTACATTTTGGTTTGCATCTTGTTACTAAACTTTGGACCAGTCTGGAACTAAGACAAAATGAAACAAGTGAAAACAGCAGGAGCCCATGAAGTACTTAGGTATTCATAGCATGGGGTACACCGGACACACGATGTGGAGATGTACGAAGAGTCTCATCTTTTCCGCTCCCTCGTGAGAGATGCTATACTGGTGCTGGGCACGTACAGTGATCAGAGGTGAGGGGCACAAAATGGCCAGTCACTGCATGGCTTGATCATAAAGCCATATAGCGATTGGTCATGTGCTGTGATTCTGAATCTCCTACCTCTGCGCTCTCTCAAGTGCTTCCCAAGAGAGGCCTCTTCGTGTCTACTGAGCCAATCCAGATGTTGTTCTCTTCCTAGTTTTGTCTGCTAATAGCAAGGGAGTAGCGCTGGGATTAGCTGAGGCAGGTAAACCTAGTGCTCCTCAGGAGACTGGGGGCTGTGGCTGCTATCCCCCGACTCGTTAGGAGTTGTGCAGTAGGAAGAGGACTCAAGTCTACACCTTGGGCAGGTCACAGGAGTGTATCTGTCCAACCTGACATGCGCAAGGTCAGACCCAGCCTGTTTTCAAAACAAATGGCAACTAAGCCCCACCTCCGCTGGCCCCACTTTCAAAGAAAGGCACCCAACTCAGGCCACTGCTAAAATAAAAGCACAGCATACCAGATAAATCTGATCTTAATTAAACATTTAATCAGGGGACAAACAATACAGGGGGGGCAGCACCCTTTACACTCCAATGAAGGAACCGCCCCGTCCATCATTGTTGCTTTCTTGCTTATTTATTTCTCCCCCAGCCCCACATTCTTCCTCTCTCTCATCTATTTGCTTTTCTCTCCACTGCACTCAGTACTGATCCCGGTCTTCATCATTTGCTTTTCTCTGCCCCCACCCCAGCCTTCCAAGTTGCATCCCCATCCACACCCCTGTGTTGCTTACTCCAACCAAGCGGCTTCTCCCTACAGAGTTCAATTACTGTGCCTGCCCCGTATTGGTTCTCATCACTCACTGTTAAAAAAAAAATGGATCAGTAAATAAAAAGGGAAAACAATGCCTGTCATTTTTTGCATACAACATGACCAGGGCAGCAGCAGCTGCATCAAGCTTTTTTTAAAATCTTTTCCTGACATGCTGCGCAGCATCGACATACTCTACAGCATTTCTAAAAACCATTGCAAAAGGTGGGATTTATTGACTTTGCCAGTGCTTGTTATTATATCATCTATGTGTGATTTGCCCTTTGTACAATATCATATGCCTCTCTTTCAGTCGGAGGTAATCAGGTAGCTTTTGAAAAAAACTCATGCGTTATTTTTGAAAGGTGAAATGGTATATTACGCAAACTAAGGCGGTCATTCTGACCGCGGCGGGCGGCAGTCACCGCCCGCCATGCGGTTACCGCCGAATGACCGCACTGCGGTCAAAAGACTGCGGTGGCCATTCTGGCTTTCCCGCTGGGCCGGCGGGCGACTGCCAAAGGATCGCCGGCCGGCCCAGAGGGAAAGCCCCTGCAGCAAGGAAGCCGGCTCCGAATGGAGCCGGCGGAGTTGCAGGGGTGCGACGGGTGCAGTTGCACCCGTCGCAATTTTCACTGTCTGCTAAGCAGACAGTGAAAATCTTTGTGGGGCCCTGTTAGGGGGCCCCTGCACTCTGCCCATGCCAGTGGCATGGGCAGTGCAGGGGCCCCCAGGGGCCCCACAACACCCGTTCCCGCCATCCTGTTCCTGGCGGCTTTTACCGCCAGGAACAGGCTGGCGGGAAGGGGGTCGGAATCCCCATGGCGGCGCTGCAAGCAGCGCCGCCATGGAGGTTTCCCTGGGCCAGGGGTATTCCGGCGGGAAACCGCCGGATCCCCTTTTCTGACCGCGGCTTTACCGCCGCTGTCAGAATAGCCCAGGAAGCACCGCCAGCCTGTTGGCGGTGCTTCCGTGGTCCCCGGCCCTGGCGGTCTTGGACTGCCAGGGTCGGAATGACCCCCTAAGTGTCCTCTTGTGCTCTTTCCTCTCACTATGTTTCTCAAATTGTCTTGTAGGAAGTTCAACAGGCTCTTCTTCCAGTTCAAGAGGCAATGACTACTAATATGGTAAGTGTATTTTTGTCAAATCCAGAATGAAAGCCTTCATCTCTGTTTCATCTAAGTCCCTCTTCTGTTTTCATAGACGTGTTATGTTCTCCAATGTATAGTGTAGCTTGTGAGTGCACTCTTGTGATGTCAGAGGGTACTGCCGAAACGGGGAAATGTGTACTTTATGACATCACATCAGCTCATCATCTCCTTCACTCACTCTCCCTGGACTTTCACAGACTGAAGGGACTCATTGCAGGCATTGTTGGCTGTGCTGCTGGCCTCCTTAGTTACCCAGTCCTCTCTGAGCTACACATAAGTGACTAGTTGTCCTGCATTGTGGGGGCAGTCTCTTGTTTTGGGAAATATTACTATATTGTTGTCCAACGTGCAAACTAAATAATCCTTGAAGGGGGGCCGGGATCACACTGCCTCACATCCCAGCACAGTTCGCCCCTTTGCATCCTGGAAAATGAAGTTGACAGTTAGTGCTTACTTGAAAGTTATCTGTATTTTTTCACCAAAGTTGGTGCAGTCATTGCTGTATATCTCTAGACATGTGTTTCTGGGTTTGGCCCTTCATCAGTAGAGAGTAGAGAACAAAGAAAATTAATCTGGGGTTGCTGGAAATGATGCCAAAATCCTCTCAGGTCAAGTACCATTTACAGGCACACAGGTGAATCTCCAAAGCTCGTCAGCTCACTGGCTCAAGGGAGCCTTTTAAACAGGAAGTGGGGTTGGGAGCACACTGCCTCACATCCCAGCACAGTTCACCCTTTGCATCCTGGTAAATGCAGTTCACAGTTAGCGCTTACTTGAAAGTTATCTGTAGTTTTTTCACCAAACTTGGTGCAGTCATTGCTGTATATCTCTAGACACATGTTTCTGGATTTAGCCCTTCATCAGTAGAGAGTAGAGAACAAAGGAAATGCATATGGGGTTGCTGGAAATGCTGCCAAAATCCTCTCAGGTCAAGTACCTCTCACGGGCACACAGGTGCATCTCAAAAGCTCGTCAGCTCACTGGCTGAAGGGAGCCTTTTGAACAGGAAGGGGGGCTGGGAGCACACTGCCTCACATCCCAGCACAGTTCGCCCCTTTGCATCCTGGTAAATGCAGTTCACAGTTAGCACTTACTTGAAAGTTATCTGTAGTTTTTCACCAAAGTTGGTGCAGTCATTGCTGTATATCTCTAGACACGTGTTTCTGGGTTTAGCCCTTCATCAGTAGAGAGTAAAGAACAAAGAAAATTCATCTGGGTTTGCTGGAAATGCTGCCAAAATCCTCTAAAAACTAAGTAATTCTGTCAGATGCCCATCGTGGTGATTTATAGTCTCTTCCTATTTTTAAAACCTCTCTGTGGTCTCTGCGGTCTCTAGGGACTTAAGGGAAGTGTTAAGAGGGTAGAATATTGCAGCACTACTGTTCTAGTTTTCCATCATTTTCCATCAGGCGTCCTCATATTTGTGGGATTCCATGGAAACGTAAGCGCTGCTTTCTGACCCTTCTGCTCATTCTCCTTGTTGGAAGAGCAGAGTGCAGGAACCATAATTCACATTTCTAATAATCAACTTTAATTCAGGCATTCATGGATCCCAGCAGACTGTCACAGGACAGTCACCCACGCCTTAGTCACGAGCAAACTCGACTATAGCAACCCCCTCTATGCCGGCACCTCAACTAGGAACATCAAAAAACTTCAACTCATCCAGAACGCCACCGCCAGACTCATTCTGGCCCTCCCTTGCAGAGAACACATATCCCAACACCTGAGGACCCTCAACTTGCTACCGGTCGTGAAACGAATCACCTTCACGTACAAGGCAATACACAACGCAGGACCAGCCTACCTGAACCACTAGGTCTCCTTCCACACCCCCACCAGTTCCCTTTGTTCCTCCCAGATGGCCCTGGCCACCGTCCCTCGCATCCGCAAAACTACCGCCAGAGGACGATCTTTCACCTACACTGCAACAAAGAGCTGGAACAACCTCCCCCTGCACCTCAGACAAAGCCCGTCGCTCACCACCTTCAGGAAGAACCTCAAGACGTGGCTCCTCGGATGAGGCTCCTCCCCTCCCCCCCCAGCGCCTTGAGACCCTCACAAGTATTGATTGATTGATTGAGGCAGGACAGAGTTTACAATTACATATGTCCCGTCCTTTGTACATAGAAGTGAATACAATCCTAACAAGCATTTGCATTGCAATGGGTCTCGCATTTGCCTGACTTAGAGCAATTAGCGTTGTAAATTCCTAACTGGACTTTTCTTGCCCCATAAATTGAAAATAAAAAGTAAAACAGTTGACATAAGCGAAACGATTCAAAGTGCCACAGCCACCATGAGCATGAGCACGAATGAGAGAGACAAAAGGAAAATTAATGCGGGTCATTACAACCCTGGCGGCCGGCGGTAAGTTGGCGGTAACACCGCCAACAGGCTGGCGGTGTTCCGCCAGCAATTATGACCGTCGCGGAATTGCCACGGCCAACCCGCCGGCCCCTCCAATATACCGCCAGGATTCCACCTGGCGGTCATAATCTCCAGGGCAGCGGTGCAAGCAGCGCTGCCCTGGGGATTATGAGTCCCTGACCACCAGCCTTTCCGTGGCGGTAAACACCGCCATTGAAAGGCTGGCGGTAAGGGGACTTGGGGTGCCCCTCGGGGCCCCTACACTGCCCATGCTCTTGGCATGGGCAGTGCAGGGGCCCCCAGGCATAGCCCCGTCGCGCATTTCACCACCCAAATTTCAGGCATTGAAATGCGCGACAGGTGCTACTCTCCTGCTGCACATCAGCATTGCCGCCGCCTCTATCACGAGCCGGCAGCAATGTTGATGTGACATTTCTGCTGGGCCAGCAGACGGTAACACTGTTAAAACACTTTAAAACATTCTCTCACCAACCAATTTGCTGTCACTGACAAAAAATGCTCAAACTCTGCTCATCTCCGTCCTTTCCACTGTGCTCTCTGCCCATCTCTCTACCTATTTCGGTAATCCTACGTCACGCTCATTGGTTGGTCTACCCATCAAGTTTTTTACCCCCAAGGGCTCTAGTTTGGTTGTGTACACATATTTCCAGCTTTGCCTTCCCAGAAGTCTGACCGAGAATAATAATCAGGTGAGAAAGGAGGAGGGTATTCCTCTCTGTCTTTCCTTCATGGTCCCCTTAACTCTTTCTACTCTAAAATAGACAAATAAAAACAGCTCCTTCATTTCCATGTCTAACTTTGCTCCCTGAGTTGCTGCTCCTCTTCTGAGGAAATGTGTCCAAAACCATTTGAGTACCGACACTCACAATGAAAACCCATAAAAGAAATGTCCAAAATCTGCCCACCGACCCCTCTGGTTCTACACACATACCCTTGCTCCTCTGCACCAACATGTGCTTCTGAATTCAGGTCATATTTCACATTTTCCTGTCATTTTGGTTACCAAGCAAGAGCCCAAAATTTTCACTTGAGCCCATCTGACTAGTTGCCTCAGGAACATTTCTCAAAATCTAAGGTGAACTCACCCTCCTAGTGGATACAAACCTGGCTGGCACACTCCTCCAAGCAGCAAAGCTATGTGAGAACCAGATTCTAGCTAATGAAATCTTACAAGTTGTGAGCAAGACTTATGGCCCGATTACCATTTGGTGGGCGCATCTCCAACCTGTGGCAGTAGCGGTCAGGAACAGGCAGCCAAGCTGATGGCTTCCTGATCGCCACATTATGACATTCCTAAGGGACTGGCAGTGTGTCTGTGGTGCAGTCAAGGCAACAAAATGCTTCGGCTCTAGGAGAGAGCCTGCAGCCAATGCCGGCTACACTGCTGCACCTCCAGCACAGGGGTAAACAACATGGGCCCCAGCCACATACCACATGGGCTCTTTTGTCTGGTCCTTTAACTACCTTTCCAATGATATTTTAATTGCGGTGTACCCACCATGAAAAGATCAGCAGAAAGGCAGGTCATAATACACATGGTGGTCCCTATGCCAGCACTGCCGCCATTAACCACCACCCTACCGCTGCCACTGTAGTAGCTCAAATGTCAGTAGTGGCGGCGGTCATGTGGCGGTCCAACCCCACAGATTTTAATCAAGCGGTCGCACCACTGAGGAGGTGGCAGTCAGAATTCCAAAGACGGTACGGCGGTCCCAAGAGTGCTAAAGTCGTGATCAGGCCCATAGTGTTAGCCGTACAGTTGCCTTGGCCTACAGTACACAGCAGCCTGAAATTATATTGCAACCATCAATCCTTTTGCAGAATTCTGTTTAAACCTACCGCCACTTTCTAGTTTTGTACTACAAATGAGACTTTCATGTAGAGTAAAACCTTTCCCCACAAAAAGCATCATGTGTTTTATGTTTCACCTTCCCTCGTGCCTTTTACCACACACCATTGTTTTTTGGCAGTATTCATCAAACTCTGCCACATTAGAATATATTTCCACGGGCAGTATTGTGTGGTCCATCTCCGAGAGGGAGCCAGTTACACAGGACTAGTCAGGAGGACCGGTTGAACAGGCACTCCAGCACAGTTCCAGGTCCTTTTGGCGAACCGACATAGAAGGCATTGGGATGGTCCTGACTAGATGGATGCAGGATGCTGAAGATACTAGATGACTTGGAATGGTCCTGACTAGATGGATGCAGGATGCTAAAGATACTAGATGACTTGGAATGGTCCTGACTAGAAGGATGCAGGATGCGGAGAATACTAGATGACTTGGAATGGTCCTGAGTAAATGGATGCAGGACGCTGAAGATACTAGATGGCTTGAAATGGTCCTGACTAGATGGATGCAGGATGCGTAGGATACTAGATGACTTGGAATGGTCCTGAGTAGATGGATGCAGGATGTAGAGGATACTAGATGACTTGGAATGGTCCTAACTAGATGGATGCAGAATGCTGAAGATACTAGATGACTTGGAATGGTCCTGACTAGATGGATGCAGGTTGCAGAGGATACTAGATGATTTGCTGCAAATATGCCACTCAGTGTATAGGGTTAAAGATAATTTATACTGCATTTCATAAAATATTAGAATTATCCGTAACATGTACTCAATTTCGATGTACAATTGAGTCAATTTTGACAATAAAGTGATATTTTCAAAATCAATGTGGTGCTAGTTTTGTGCATTAGACAATTATAGTCCGGTATATTTGTTTTACACATAATTTGTGCTTACACTAACTGTAAAATATAACATTATAATATATCCCTAAAATGTCCAAAGAAAGCTAGCAAATTGTATTTGCTTCTGTTGCTGGAAGGGCTTACTAAACATTCAGCATAGCGCCCCAATCCTGCACCCTGTCCTGGAATTAAATTCATATAGGAAATTACTGTCAATGCTCAGGTAGCCAAAGCAAATCAACATCTGCTTGAAATGTGAAAGAGACGTTTTTTGTAAAAGAGAGGTTTTATCACAGTAAACATGTTGACTCTGTAAAAAAAATACAAAGGCTGCATTAAAAAGAAAGACCTGTTAGAACACCCTTAGTACCATGCTGCAGGACAGGGAAGCATCCCTGCTGGAAAGAAACAGAGAGCCAAGATGGTGGCCAGGAGATACTGCTCTCGTTTTATCAAACTTCACTTTGTAGGGGACTCCTGCAGGAGTGCAATGGTGCCCTGGAGGTGAGGGATGGGATTTAGCAAGGATTGGCTTCAGGCACAGTAGAACAAACTGCATCCTTGCAGATGAGGCAGGAAAATCACTCCACAAATGGGACACAAGCAAAGTATCCCTGCAACTTTGTCCATCTAGTCTCCTCCCCCCACCCTTCCAGCCTCCCGGGGAAATGTCTGATGCCCGCTACAGCCAGTCCGGCCCTGGACACAAGTAAATCATTTAGCAAAATCTTCTATTCATATAATAATTTTCAGTGTTATAATAAAAGTGGCACACTTCAATATTTCTTTATCACAACTATTAAGGACAATGTTAACTAAACATCTGACATGCATTTGGTAGACTCTATTGACAGTGCTTAATTTGTAAAACAGTAGATGCCAGATCCTCAAGTTTTGCTCAAAATCCGTGGCTTGGTCTTCGAATATCGGGGGTGACATACTATATGGCCGTGCAGTTTTGATTCCACCTCAAGCTTCTTTCTTCCACCACCACACAACCCCTGCCCCTTTAGCTCACTCTTGCAAGTTCATATCCATCCCTGTGTTCTCTCTTTGTAACTGTTAGTCCATCTGTCTCTCCTTCCTTGTTTCTTTCTCTTGCAGCAGTAGTTGACCAGAGTGAGTGGGTTCATGAGGGTGTCAGTGGGTCTGTGAGTGGGTGTGTAAGAGTCCGAGTGGGTCTGTGAGTGTGTGCACAAGGGTCTGAGTGGGTCTGTGAGTGAGTGCATGAGGGTCTGACTTGGGCTGTGAGTGGGTGCGTGAGGGTCTGACTGGGGCTGTGTGTGTGAGCACAAGGGTCTGTATGGTTCTGTGAGTGGGTGCATGAGTGTCTGAGTGGGTCTGTGAGTGGATACTTAAGGGTCTGAGTTCGCATGAGAGTGGGAGAAAGATTGAAAGCGAGAGCTTTGATGTATGATACACTTAGAATGAGATACTTCTGCACAAATCGAAAAGAAAAAAAATATTTGTCAATATATGGCAAGGATACAAGTTATAGTTACCTTAGGGCATGAGTTATAGTTACTTGAGATAACTCTAACTTTAACTGGTGAATTTCCATGGTTTGGTATGTTTAAAATGTGAGCCAAACTGTGACCCTCATTACAACCCTGGCGGTCGGTGTTAAAGCGGCGGTAATACCCCCAACAGGTTGGCAGTAACAAAAATGGCCACGGAGGAAACCGCCAACACAGACAGCCATGTTAACACTTTGACTGCCACGGCGGTAGCAACAAACACCGCTGCAGTAACCACCAACAGCCAGGCAGAAGACAATGTACCACCCACTCCATTTCAACCCGCTCATCCGCCAGCTTTTCCAGGGGGGTACCAATGCCATCAAAAGCACAGCGGAAACAATACTTTTTAGGGAAACCACTCACCTCTCGACACTCAAGGAAGAACCAGGACGCCATGGAGCCCGAGCTGCAGGTCTTCCCCATGCTGGTGTATCTGCTCATATACCAGGAGCTCCAACGCCGGGGACGATGACCACAGTGAGTACTGCACCTAGCACACAAGGGAGGGGGGAGAGAGTGACACACACACGCAACACACACACACCCACCCACACCCCAACACCATACACACAAACAAATGCAACAACACTACATATACACCCCGTAACCCTGAGGAAAAACGCAAGGACAAAAGGAATGGAGTCAATTGAGGGTAATATTATAAATACTTAGAAATACGTACATAAATAAATGAACAGTATATACAATATATACAAAATGAGGGACAGTGACCACACAAAAATAGTCCGTGGCCCACTGGGCCATAACACATAAGCCAAGCCCACCCTTGACTCCTGCCTCAAAACGGAGAGAATACTGCAGGGGCATCAGATCAAAAAAACACAGGCACTTCAGGGGGACGGGGAAGGGGGGGCACCTCAGCTGGAAGATGGTACTACCACACTGCTCCTGGATGGGGTTCCATGCCTACTGCTTGGGCCTGGGGAGTGCAAGGGCACAGTCTCTCTAGTGAGTGGTTTGCCCACTGCTTGGTCCTGGGGAGTGCAAGGCCACAGTCTCTTTAGTGGGTGGTTTGCCCACTGCATGGTCCTGGGGAGTGCAAGGCCACAGTCTCTCTAGTGGGTGGTTTGCCCACTGCTTGGTCCTGGGGAGTGCAAGGCCACAGTCTCTCTAGTGGGTGGTTTGCCCACTGCTTGGTCCTGGGGAGTGCAAGGCCACCGTTTCTCAAGTGGGTGGCTTCTCCACTGGTTCTGGAGGGGGCCTTGTGCCCAGTGTGCTTCATCCTGCCAAGGATAGGGTGAGTGGATGCCTTCTTCCACTGGTTCTGGAGGGGGCGTTGTGCCCAGTGTGCTTTATCCTGCCAAGGATAGGGTGAATGGATGCCTTCTTCCTTTGGTTCTGAAGGGAGCTTTGTGCCCAGTTTGCTTCATCCTGCCAAGGACAGGGTGAGTGGATGCCTTCTTTCACTGGTTCTGGAGGGGGCCTTGTGCCCAGTGTGCTTCATCCTGCCAAGGATAGGGTGAGTGAATGCCTTCTTCCACTGGTTCTGGAGGGGGCCTTGTGCCCAGTGTGCTTCATCCTACCAAGGATAGGGTGAGTGGATGCCTTCTTCCACTGGTTCTGGAGGGGGCTTTGTGCCAGTGTGCTTAATCCTGCCAAGGATAGGGTGAGTGGGTGCCTTCTTCCACTGGTTCCGGAGGGGGCCTTGTGCCCAGTGTGCTTCATCCTGCCAAGGATAGGATGAGTGGATGCCTTCTTCCACTGGTTCTGGAGGGGGCTTTGTGCCCAGTGATGCAGCACTTGGGGAGTGCCAGGTCGCAGTCCCTTACCTGGGTGTCATAGCCACAAGATTTGCAGTGGCCAGGATGCATGGTACTCCATGGAGGCAGGACTACAGTCCATCCGCCAGCGGCTACAGCTCCACAGTGTTGGTAGTGCCGGTGCTGGTGGAGGTGCTGCCAGTGGTGGGGGGAGGCTCCAGCCCTTCCCCTGCAGCCTCGGATGGCTGCCCACTGGGGCTGCTGCTGCTGGCAGTGGTGCTACTTTCAGCAGTGCAGGTGTTGGTGCTTGTGGCGGTGCAGGTGGCGGTGCTGGCCGCAGTGCAGGAGCCAGTGCTGCCAGTGGTGGGGGGAGGCTCCAGCCCTTCCCCTGCAGCCTCAGACGGCTGCCTACTGGGGCTGCTGCTGCTGGCAGTGGTGTTACTTTCAAAAGTGCCGGTAGCTGTGCTTGCGGGGGTGCAGGTGGCGGTGCTGGACGCAGTGCAGGTGCTGCCAGTGGTGAGGGAAGGCTCCAGCCCTTCCCCTGCAGCCTCGGACAGCTGCCCACTGGGGCTGCTGCTGCTGACAGTAGTGGTGCTTGCAGCAGTGCAGGTGGCAGTGCTTGCGTCGGTGCAGGTGGCGGTGCTGGCTGTTGTGCTGGTAGCCACCAGGCCTTCACCTGCAGGCTCGGACGGCTGAAGTGCCTCGGCTGGTGTTCTGTGCCCCTTTGGTCTGCCAGCTGGAGTCTTTGACGTGGCCTTGCTGGGTGGTTCTGGCCCCTTCTCCTTGCTGGATCCTGTCCCCTTCTTGACGGTGACAGGTGGCGGAACCTTCTTTGCCTTGGCAGGGGTTGGTGGCACACTGGCTGGGCTGACGGGTGCCCCCTTAGAGTCTCTGACAGCTGCAGAAACCACAGCGGACGTGGACTTGGTGGCTGAGGTGCTGGGCTGGGCTCTGGCCACCCCGGCCCGAGGTGAAAGACGGGGAGGGGGGTCGGGGTGTCAAAGTAAGCCTCAGCAAGGCCTACTAGTGCAAGGGGTTCGCCCTTCTCTGCACAAAGTCCTCAGACCATATAGGAAGAAGTTAGCACAGCAACTGAAATAAAAGACAAAGTTTATTAAACATCATGAGGTGGTACTACAGTTCAAACAGCACCCTTCGGTAATGTTTGAAGTAGCACACTAAACTAAGAGAGCATGGTCCTTTTATACCCACGCAGGGGCTAAAAGAAGCAAGACTTACATACATATAAGGTCATATGGAAATGCACAGTCGACAGGTAGGAGGGGCTAACAGTTTTAAAGGACTAGTTGACACATTACTGTCTGTTACTGATTACTAACAGCTGCAGATCTTACTGGGCATGTGTGAAAGTGGGAGATGCTAAATATAACTTGTCACTAGACAGATTTTCAAGAGTAGTTAACAGAAAGGTAGGACAAAGCACATGGTGAGCACATGGCAGAGAAAATGGCTGCCATGAATACAAAATGGATTCCGCGAAATGTTCACAATAGTTGCTAAATACAAGATGTCTTCTGCTAATGCTTAATCTAATCGCTTTTAAATTACAACAGACGGCCCTTTCAGCATTAGCTGAAGACATTCGTCTTTCTGGGATAATCTAAATATTCATCTTGTATATTTATGCTCATCATTTCAGCTATCTCCTTATCTAACATGTGTTGTGCTTTCATTTCTGTAATATTTCTTTTGGTAGAACTGCTGTCCTTGTCGCAAGGAGAACCTGCTCTGGGCCTCGCCACCTTGGTTCCAAGCTGCTTGATCTTTCAAAGGACTTAATCATCACCTGGTCACCAGGTCGGAGTTCATGGCCTTCACCTGTAGATCTGTCAGGAAGAGCTTCTCAAACCTGTTGATGAATAGAATCTAAATTGTCAGTTAACTGTGCCAAATAATCATTCATCAGGACACAAGGTACATCATATACAGAATTTGGCTTAGGAACTCCCCAAATGTTAATTGGTCTTCCAAACACTATTTCATAGGGGGTAAGGCCTATTTGAGAGTGTGGCACTGACCTAATAGACAATAATGCCAATGGTAATGCATCCGGCCAAGTTAAGGATGTGGAAGCCTGTATCTTCGCTAACTTCAGCTTCAAAGTAGGAATATACCTTTCCACCAACCCTGCTGATTGTGGGTGAAAAACTGCATGGAACTTCTGTTTGATCCCTAATCCTTTCAGGACATACTTAATAACTTCCCCAACAAAACGAGGTCCGTTATGATTCCATAAAAGTCTGCAAAAACCAAATCTAGGGAAAAATTATTTCAAAAGCACCTTCGCTGTGGTAATGGCAGTATTATCCTTTGTGGGGTACGCCTCTATCCATTTACTGAAGGCACATACCACCACCAAGACATACTTTAAATTGTTGTAGCGTTCAAGCTGAATATAATCCATTTGTAGAACTTCAAAAGGTGCAGTTGGTGTAGCAAACCCTCCCGCAGGAGTACGTGTCCCTTTTCCAGGATTGTATTGTAAACAGATGAAACAAGACTGTACTACTGTCTTAGCTGTACTGGAAATTTCTGGATGCTCCCAAACTTGCGGAAGCAACTTCGTTATTGTTGAAGCTCCAACATGTGCCAGCCCATGTGCTATCTGAACCATAGGTTGTACAAAAGCTATAGGCAATTTCCATTTATCCATCTGCTTATTCCGCCAACAGCCCTCATCATCCAATTCTCCATCTTCCGACCATTGCTCACGTTCTTTAACAGAAGCAGATTTCTGTATATCTAATACGTCTTGTCTAGCATTATGCCAACGTTCATCTTGTGACTTCACTACATACATAGAAGTAGTATTTTGCTGCATCGCAGTCTCATGTGCTACACGGTCTGCAAGGGCATTACCTTGCCCTATATTATCGGTCACTTTCTTGTGTGCACTACATTTCACAATACCTAGTTTCTTTGGATATGTCAATGCAGCTAAGAGGTTATGCACTAATTCTCCGTGCATTACCTGCATCCCGTGGGATGTGAGAAAGCCTCTCTCCTTCCAAAGCAAACCAAAATCATGAGCCACTCCAAAAGCATAGCGGCTGTTTGTATAAATGTTCACACATAAGTCAGTACTAAGCTCACATGCTTGTGTCAAAGCTATTAGTTCAGCTGCTTGAACTGACTTCTGTGGTATACGAGCTGTCTCCACTACCGTGTGTACTGTGGTGATTGCATATGCATCTGAGGTCGTACCGTCTGGCATCTTCAAACAAGACCCATCAACCCACAATTACCCATCTACATCTGGAAGGGGCGTATCTTTTAAATCAATACGACCCTTTGTTCTTCGGTAAGGAATATACAATCATGTGTTTCTTGTGACTGAGGCTGAGTCACCGGATATGGCAACAAAGTGGCTGGATTTAGTGTTGCACATCTCTTCATTGTAATGTGAGGAGCCAGCAATGTCAATTCATATCCTGTCAGGCGAGCGCTAGTTAAATTTTGCGTCTTTGTTTGATTTAAAAGAGCATCAACCGCATGGGGTACTAACACCAACAGCTTATGTGACAAAACTATCCCTTCACTCTGACGTATTGACACAGCTGTTGTGGCAACTGAACGAAAACACCCAGGCAACACTCGAGCGACAGGATCAAGTACTGCTGAAAAATATGCACAGGGACGCTGCTTATTGCCATGTGTCTGTACTAAAACTCACAATGCGCATCCATCTTTCTCATGTACGTAAAGTGCAAAAGGCTTTGTTTAATCTTGAGTACCTAACACTGGTGCTGAACAAAGGGCTTGTCGTAGCTGCCGGAAAGCAGTCTCACATTCATCTGTCGATGGGAGGGGCATTGGAGTATCTTTAGTCAAAAGTGCTAGCAAAGGTTTGACAATGTGTAAAAACCCTAATATCCATTGCCTACAAAAAGAAGTAAGACCAAGGAAAGCACAAACATCTTTCTGAGTAGAGGGTACTGGTGTGTCTAAAATTGCTTGATTACGATCTGATGTAAGTGCACGGCCCTCCTTAGACAAAAGGTGACCTAAATAGGTTACCTTTGGTCTACAATATTGCAATTTCTTTTGTGACACTTTATGATGGTGTGAAGCAAGAAAAGAAAGTAAGGACAAAGTGCACTTTTCACATTGCTCAGGGGTATCAGCTGCCAACAAAATATCATCAACATATTGTATGAGAGCCACACCTTCAGGCAAAACAAAAGAATCAAGTTGTCATTTTAACGCTTGACTATAAATACTAGGACTCTCAGCAAAGCCTTTAGGAACTCTGAAAAATCTATATGATCGTTTATTCAAAGTAAAACCAAACAAACATCAGCTGCCAGGATGAATAGGGATCGAAAAGAAAGCATTCTTCAAGTCTATCACAGAGAACGTATTTGCTGTCGGGGGAACCAAAGTAAGAAGTGTTGTGATGTCAGATACCACAGGATATTGTGGTTCCACAATCTTATTGACTTCTCGTAAATCAATAATATATCGGTAAATCCTAATATCAGTATCCTTTTTCAGAATAGGAAGAATCGGACTGTTACAAACATTATATGGAACTTCCTCAACAACTCCAACCGCAATAAGATCATGCACAATTTGTGTGAGTGCTTCTTCGCCCTCCTGTGAAATTTTGTATTGATGCAAACGTGGCAATACAGCTCCCTCATTGACACTAATATGTACTGGTGCAATAATCATTTGTCCCACATCAGTATCTGAAGTAGCCCACAAAGTACTAGAGAGTGAAGCTAATGCAATATCCTCTTTAACAAGACAAACTCTTTCCATCACAGGATGATTATCATTCAAAATAACACTCACCCCTTCAGGAGAGCATCGTTTTGTAGCCCTGAAATACTTGAGCATATCAAGACCCACAATATTGTCAGGTGTATTTGGAGAAAGCAAAAATGGACATGGAGCAGTAAATGTATCAACATGGAATGCAAGTGGTTGTGACAATGGGCTAGGGGAAGGTGTTCCATCGAAACCTATTGATGTAATGGTTAAGTCAGACAGGGAAGCCCTTGGAATCAATTGTTTAGACAAGGCGCTACGAGTAGCTCCTGTATCAACCAGAAACTGATCAGTAGAACCCAAAACGTGCTGTAACATAGGGACACCTCTGATCTACTGGAACTTCAACTGATTCCTTACCCCATCCTAGGCAATCCTATGCATAAGCAGAATCTTGGAAATCAGGCTGCACATAGTTAGACATCTGGTATTAGTTCCGTCTATCAAAAGTGTTAAACCCATCCTGCCCTCGTACATTAGCATCAACCCTAGCATGATCATTCGTACTTCTTCTAGGCCCTGAATATCCTGAGCGATTTCTCATTTGTCCCTGACCACGTGAATACTGCTGAACACGTAGTGCTGGACAATCGGCAGCCCAATGCCCAAAATTCTTACAATACGCATACTGATCAACAGACAAATTCGAACGAGTGTAAGAAGAACCATAATATCCACGTCCACCTCTATCACTACCTCTAAAAGGCGGACCATAAGCTTGAGCCAACATAACCTTCGTCTTTAATTCTTTAATCTTTTTATCCTCGCTACCTTTTGCTTCTAATTCCTGACGTTCATAATAATGAGCCATAGACAAGAGAGAAACCAGAGTAGAGTATGAACTTTCACTAGCTTTTAGACGACTAGCTATTCCTGGTAACAGATTTGCGACATATTTATCGACAAACAAATGTCTGCCTGTATCATCTGTCAATAACTGGCCGCTAAAATCATGAAATGCTTCTTCAAAGCGTGTAAATAAATCAGAGACCGATTCATCTGCCTTTTGCTTATAAGACGCTAAAACAGTCCAATCTATCTTTTTAGGGGGAATAATCGTTTTTAACTTAACTAATATGGCTGCGGGAAGATCTAGAATCAACTGATATGGCTTTTTCGCAGGTTCCCTATCCCCGTCCATCTGTTCTAATTCTTTCCATGACGCCCCAAAAACTACACGATCATCAACTTTACGAACAGTTCTCCACATATCTGGCGGTAATATCAATCCGAAAAATCAATCAATGTCAGCCAAAGTCATAGTACAGGAACTAATTGCTCCCTCAACTTCCTCAAAAAAGGCGGCTGGATTTTTCCGCGGGTCAGGTAATGCTGTTTTAAGTGCCATTACATCTGCCCTATTCCAAGGAGTATACACCCAATTATAAATAAAATAACCCTTAGCATCAACCGAAGTTTTATCATCACTTGTACCCAGTCCTTTAGGAGGAACATACAAAGGCACGGCCTCCCGCATTGGTTTCGCGTGAACTATCAAAGTCTTATCTGTTCCGAAGATGGAAGCTTGCACCCCGCCAGTCTGATATGTCCGTGCAACTACATCCATGGCCCTTTTCTCCTGTTGCAAACGGACTGCCACAACACATAATTTCACCAAACGCCTGATTGCATCACCCACCTGGGAGAAAACAAAAAGACCATCACGCATTTGCTTATGATCAGCTGCTACATCATAGGGCTCTAACTCATCAGAATATTTCCGAAATAGTTCAATAACTTCCGTGCCAAATGCCTCAGTAAAATATAGCTGCTCCTTTTCCGTCCACCCTTTAATGTTGTCTAAAAGTTCAGAAGCAGAGACAACGCTACGCATTATTTTACAAGCAATAGATCTAAGCTCAGACGCATGATCAGCAGGCAACATAGAGTGACTGTCTCGTATCTTCTGTTGCGCCGAACCGGAGACCTCAGCTAACTCATGAGGGGCAGAAGGAACGACATACGGAGATGGAGGGCGATCTAGTAACAAAAAATCATCATGTGGTTTATTAAGGATAGGATAGAAAGGTTGCCTAACAGTGTATTGACCAGTTACCTGTAATTTATGTTCTTTCTCTTCTAGCTCCTTTAAGTCATTTATTTCTTTCCTTCTCATTTCCAATGCTTTCACATATATATTCTTCCGCTGCTCTTTCTCAAGCAAGGCTTGCTCGCGCTTCACTCGCCCAAGCACTTCTTTCTCCCACATTCGTACACAGTCAAACATATCTTGCCTAGACCTTCGATTACACATATATTGTTCCACATACTCAATCTTTCGCAAATCAAATGACCCATGCATAGGCCAACGTAACTCAGGATCCGCACGAGTGTATTTATTCCATAATGTGCTGTACATTATAGAAGAAATACCATGTTTAACATACATATCTCTATTGGGCGTCCCCTCTGGGGGTGCCGGTTGCGATTCTTCCAGTCTCAAATTGGTACCATTACAAAAGCAACACATCCTACAAAGTGCGCTTAAAACAGGCATGCCAAAAATAGTGCAATATTATAATCAAAGTAGCACTTAAGGTGCCGTTAAAATCAAAATTAAATTGGAGAAAATTCTTCTCATTACCTGCCTATATAAATTGCAATTTATATATAAATTCCAGGGACACAAATTGACTAGTCACCCAAAACACGAGAGCCACAGTAAGTGGTGCTAAACTTCATTACCAAACAAAGGCATCAAAACCCACAGAAAGTGCCGTAAAACGGCTCATACCAATCACAGGGCGTCCAGGTTCCAACTGCCAAGTTCTAAAATCGACCAAATGGTCACTGCATGACGAATGAACAAAAAGGATCTCAGTCGAGGACCGGCGCCACCTGGATGGTCAAATCAGAAAGAAGGAAAAAAACGCCGTGGTTGCCAAGACTCGGGTCTCCTCAGGCATTGATCGTCCACAGCGAGATCCCAATCCTTCATCCCGACCAATCCGTCGGGCGTCCGAGTCGCAGATGAGTCCCTGTTCAGGGGCCAATTTGTCGAAGTAAGCCTCAGCAAGGCCTACTAGTGCAAGGGGTTCGCCCTTCTCTGCACAAAGTCGTCCTCAGATCATATAGGAAGAAGTTGGCACAGAAACCAAAATAAAAGACAAAGTTTATTAAACCTCATGAGGTGGTACTACAGTTCAAACAGCACCCTTCGGTAATGTTTGAAGTAGCACACTGAACTAAGAGAGCATGGTCCTTTTATAACCACGCAGGGGCTAAAAGAAGGTGGTACAATTATAGAAGCAAGACTTACATACATATAAGGTCATATGGAAATGCACAGTCGACAGGTAGGAGGGGCTAACAGTTTTCAAGGACTTGTTGACACATTACTGTCTGTTACTGATTACTAACAGCTGTAGATCTTACTGGGCATGTGCGAAAGTGGGAGATGCTAAATATAACTTGTCACTAGACAGATTTTCAAGAGTAGTTAACAGAAAGGAAGGACAAAGCACATGGCGAGCACATGGCAGAGACAATGGCTGCCATAAATACAAAATGGAATCCGCGAAATGTTCACAATAGTTGCTAAATACAAGATGTCTTCTGCTAATGCTTAATCTAATCTCTATTAAATTACAACAGGGGTAGGGAAGAGGTCAAGGGTGGCTAAGAAACGCTTCTTAGGGACATTGGGGTGGGAAGAGGGTGACGGTTTGGGAGTGGAGGAAGAGGGAGTGGTTGTAGGAGGTGTCAGTCTGCTGTGTTTGGGTGCAGGTGCAAGAGCTGGATGCTGTTGTGAGGTGGATGGCTGTTGGGTGGGTGTGTGCTTGCGTGTGTGTACTTTGGGAGGAGGGCTCACAGACACAGTGGGAGATAACACAGGGGACGTGTACATAGATGTGGGGGTGGTGACTGCCACTGAGGGGCGTGTGTTGATAGGTGTGCTGGTGATGGAGGTAGGTGATGAGGATGTAGTGCATGCAGGTGTGAGTGGAGACGCTACTGGGAGGAGGGTGGATGAGGGGGAGGAGAGGGACACAGTGGAGGCAGTGGATGTTGGTGTGTCTAAATAGGGATGGTGCTTGTGTGAGTGCCTGTGAGATGAAGTGTGGTGCTTGTGTTTGCCTGAGCCTCTTCTGTGTGTTGATTTGGGTGAATGCTGGTCTCAAGGTGTGTTTGGGATAGGCTGGGGTTGAGGGGATTGGGACTGGGTAGAGGAAGTTGGAGGGGGAGGCTGGAGACAGGGACAATGGCTGCCATCAGTGCGGAGGCCAGAGCCTGAAATGCTCTCTGTTGGGCCGCCGCACCAGAGTGAATGCCCTCCAGGTATGCATCTGTTTGTTGCAAATGCCTTTCAACACCCTGAACGGCATTCATTATGGTTGACTGCCCAACAGTGAGGGATCTTAGGAGGTCAATAGCCTCCTCACTGAGGGCAGCAGGGCTGACTGGCGCAGGGCCTGAGGTGCCTGGGACGAAGGGGATGCCCACTCTCCTGGGTGAGTGGGCATGGGAAACACGCAGAGGGGCTGCTGGGAGGGTAGTTCTGGTACAGGGGTGGCGGCTGTACCTGTTGTTGGGGTGGGCACAGAGGTGTCCGTCACCGCCAGGGAGTTTCCATTGGAGGGGAGTCGCAGTCTGTAGTGTCCCCTCCTGTCTCCGTCGTGGTGCTGCCCTCGACCTCTGTTCCACTGGTGCCACCGTCAGTGGATTCAGCCTCTAGGTCCATGTGGGATGCAGCTCCCTCTGTTGCCGGTGCCTCTGCTTCTCCGCCAGATGATGCTAATTCACAAGGACAGGGTGACAAAACAAAAGGGGGGGAGAGACCGAGGATACACTTAGTCAATGCCAGCAACAACACCACATTTGGAGCCCTATGCACTAGGCCATACACTACCAGTTACAAAGATAGTCACCATCCATTGGGGGACATAGCATAACGCCATCAGCTGCAAACCTGAAACAAACAGGACCCTGCCCAATACTAGATGCCCACTAACATATTGGGGTTGGAGTGCTTCAGAGCCTGCCCAACAAGGAACCTACCCTGCCATGTTTGCCCTGGCCTAGGGGCACCCACAGCCCACATCCCCCTCCCAGGTAAAACCTTAACACGTGCGAAGTCATGATTCAGAATCTGTACTCACCCCCTCGTGGCTGCTGTGATGCCTTCAAGCGCCTATCCATCTCCGGAAAGGCCACCGCCAGGATGCGGAACATCAGGGGGGTCAGGGTACCACGGGCACCCCTTCCTCGTTGGGAGGCCAGCCCCAGCTGGGCCTCCCCCGTCTTCCTTGCCCAGCGGCGCAGGTCCTCCTACCATTTTCGGCAGTGGGTGCTCCTCCTGTCAAAGACCCCCAGGGTCCGCACCTCCTAGGTGATGGCACGCCAAATACCCTTTTTTTGATGGGCGCTGACCTGAAGGGAAAAGACAGCACAAACGGGATTAGTCATACCGTCCGGACTGTCATACTCATCGCCCACTATATCCCTCCCATCCCCTTACGCACATACATTGACCAACATACATGCAGCACTCTGCCCAGGACCCCTCAGCCCCCCTCACATGAGGCTGACACACAATGCACATACATTCATGGCCCAAGTATCATGCTCACAGTGTACTCACCTGTTTCCCTGGAGGACCGTAAAGTGTATTGGGGTAGGACCCCATCCAGCAGTCTCTTCAACTCCTCCGAAGTGAAGGCAAGGGCCCTTTCACCAGACACTTGAGCCATTGTCTCTTCAACACACAGGTCACAGCAGCACTTGCAGTGTAGGTTCTCTCCTGTTGAAGGTCAGGTAGCAAGTGAGAGAACAGATAGAAAATGGCGGACACGTCCGCGGCGGTGCGTACCGTTACCGCCGGCATACATCGCCATTGGCTCCTGGAACCCATGGGCCTAATGTTAACCAATACGATGTTGCGCGAGGTCGTCGACTGCAGACCGCTACGGTGCACGCCAGCGGAATTACCTAATTTCCACTTTTCTGTCCTCAGAGGTTAGGCAGCCACCATCTCAGGGGGGCACAGGCCATTGCACCTAACTGCGGCACAGCAGACATTGGCACATCAACTGACTCTCAAATTCACATACTGTTTCTGTAAAGGAAGAGATGCATGATTATTTCAATAGATGTATGAATATGACCCTCTGCTCACCGTTTTTCTCCCTAGACTTCAACCGCTGAGGATGAATATGAGATGGAGACATCCTCCCGTGTACAGACCCCTGGTGGACCTGGCGACAATGGAGGATAGACACATACGGCCTCATTACGACCCTGGCGGCTGGCGGTAACACCGCCAGCTATTATGACTGTGGCGCAATAGCCACAGCCATACTGCAGGCCCCTTCACTATACAGCCAGGCTTCCACTTGGTGGTCATAATCCCTAGGGCAGTGGTGCAAGCACCGCTGCCTCAGGGATTATGAGTCCCCAACCGCCAGCCTGGCCACAGCAGTAAACACCGCCATGGAAAGGCTAGAGGTAAGGAAGACTTGGGGTGCCCCTGGGGGCCCCTGCACTGCCCATGCACTTGGCCTGGGCAGTGCAGGGGCCCCCAGACACAGCCCCATCACGCATCTCACTGCCCGAATTTCCGGCAGTGAAATGCGTGACAGGTGCTACTGCACCCGCTGCACTTCAGCATTGCCGCCCACTCTATTGCGAGCCGGCAGCAATGTTGATGTGACTTTTCCGCTGGGACAGCGGACGGTAACATTGTTACCATCCGCTGGCTCACAGAAAAGTCCAAATAGGGAGCCAGAAATACCGCTAGCACTGGCGGTATACTGGCGCTCGAAGCTACGGCGGTCTTCTGTGAAGACCGCCAAAGTTGTAATGAGGGCCATTATCCTAACCTACAGACTTGATTGGGCCACAATCCAAGAACTGTGTGCCCAATTGGAGCCAGACCTGATTTCAGCTATCCGCCAGCCCACAGGTACCCCCCCCCCCTCTTGTGCAGGTCCTGTCAGATCTCCATTTCCTGGCAAGTGGTTCATTCCAAGTGACAGTAGCCATGGCATCAGGGATGTCATAGCCTATGTTCTCAAACGTGTTGACCAGAGTGTTGTCTGCCGTGCTGAAACACATGCGCAACTACATCGTATTCCCCCAGGTGGAGGATTTGGCCACAGTGAAAGCTGACTTCTATGCCCTGGGACATATCCCCAACATCATTGGTGCCATTGATGGTACACATGTAGCATTTGTCCCCCCCTGGAGGAATGAACAAGTGTTCAGGAATAGAAAGAACTAGCACTCTCTGAATGTGCAGATGGTGTGTTTGGCGGACCAGTACATCTCCCATGTGAATGACAAGTATCCTGGCTCCGTGCATGATGCCTTTATCTTGAGGAATAGCAGCATTCCATATGTGATGTCTCAACTCCAGAGGCACCGGGTGTGGCTAATAGGTGAGCCCATGGTCCCCACCCAGTTGATATAGGTATATGGGTGTGGGGTTGTCCCTAAGGGTGAGTGTGTGTCTAACAGGTATCCCTCGAATATTTGCAGGTGACTCTGGTTACCCCAAACTCTCATGGCTACTGACCCCAGTGAGGAATGCCAGGACAAGGGCAGAAAGACTTTACAATGAGGCACATGGGTAAACAAGGAGGATAATTGAAAGAACCTTTGTCCTCCTGAAGGCCAGGTTCTGGTGCCTCCATCTGACAGGTGAATCCCTGTATTACTCACCCAAGAAGGTGTGCCAGATAATCATTGCATGTTGCACAACCTGGCCTTGAGATGCCAGGTTCCTTTTCTGCAGGAAGGTGAGCCTGGAAACGGTCTTGTGGCAGCGGTAGAGCCTGTGGACAATGAGGAAGAGGAGGCAGAGGAAGAAGATGTGGACAACAGAAGATCACTCATACAACAGTATTCCAGTTACACAAAGGTAAGACACTGTAACTTCATTTTCCATTTTAGTATTGTGTTGGACATTGTACATGGCAGCCTGATTTTCCATATTGTATGGCCACTTACTGTACCCTTTGGCATCTCTATTTTCAGATCTCTGTGCCCCACTCTGGATCCTGGTGTGTTCCCTGCTTCCCACTATAGACCATACCTATGTATACATGACTGTACAGTTGAATTGCAATGTTTACAGCTTGTTAAACGAAGACATATTTGAATCAATTGACAGACTCCATACTTGTATTAGTTCCAAGAGTGTTTATTTATGTGCAAATAAGTGGAGGGGGTATTGCAATGGGCTGGGTTGATGATGGAGGGAAGTCCAGGGCAGAGTCCAGTCTATTGGTATCACAGGTGCATTGTCCAATGGGGCATAGGATGGGGAGCAATAGTAGTTCAAGGTGGTCAAGGTAACAGAGTGGGACAGAAGGGTGACAATCAGTAGGGTCTTATTTGCTGGCAGGGGTCTTGGCGATGTTCTCTGGCTTCTGCCTGGATCGCAGGGACCGTTTGTGGGGTGGTTCTCCTGCTGCAGGGGGTGGGGTGCTGGTGGTCTGTTGGTCCTTTGGCGGGGCCTCCTGTCCACTAGTGCCGGCGGAGGTGGAGGGCTGACTTCAGTGTGGCTATTGTCAGGGGCCCATCGGTGTGCAACTGCCTCCCTCATGGTGTTGGCCATGTCAGCCAGCACCCCTGCAATGGTGACCAGGATGGTGTGTATGTGTTTGAGGTCCTCCCTGATCCCCAGGTACTGTCCCTCCTGCACCCGCTGGGTCTCCTGAAACTTGTATAGTATCTGGCCCAACGTCTCCTGGGAATGTTGGTATGCTCCCAGGATCCCTGCAAGTGCCTTGTGGAGAGTGGGTTCCCTGGGCCTGTCCTCCCCCTGTTGCATAGCAGTCCTCCCAGCTTCCCTGATGTCCTGTGCCTCTGTCCCCTGAACCATGTTCCCACTGCCACTGACCCCAGGTCTCAGACTGTCTTGGGTTTGGGGGGTTGCCTGGGGTACATGTAGTAGTGGACACACTGCTGATTGATGTGTCCTGGGGACAGAGGTATGGGCCCACTGGGTAGGTGCTGTGCTGGTGTTTCCTGAGGGGTGAGGCTCGGTAGTGGCATGGGGCTGTGGCAGGGTAACCGACTGTGCAGAGGTCCCTGATGGGCCAGGTTGGTCATCCTGATCCAGGCGTGCAGAGCTGCTTTCATCACTGTTGGCCTCTTCTGTGGAGTGTCTGGATGTTGGTGGCACCTCCTCTCCGGTGACTTTGAGTGGTAGTCCTGTGGGGATGAAATGCAGTGTTATTGTATCTGCGTGTGCCATCTTGTGCATGGGTATGTTTCCCTCTATGGTTGTTATTGGCAAGGCAGCTTTGGCTTGTGTGAGTTGTGATTCAGTTGGCTAAGTCAGGGTTCTGCAAAGCCCGTCCTGGAGAGCTGGGTCCATGCCAGATTTTTAGCATATCCACATTTAGAAAAAAGATGTTTCAGAATTTTTCTAAATGTGGATATGCTAAAAATCTGGCATGGACCCGGCTCTCCAGGACCAACTTTGCAGAACCCTGGGCTAAGCGATGGTCACTAGTGTGCATGCTGTGGTGATGGGTGTCCATGCAGGTCTGTGATGGGTGTGCATGCATTATTGTTGCATGCAGTGCTTGGTATTGCGATGTGTGATTTGTGAAGGTTGGGTATATGTGAGGTGGTGGAGTGATGGGGGTGAGGGAAGGGATAGGAGTTTGTGATGGCATGCAGGTAGGGGGGGTCAAAGTAGTAGAGATTTGACTTACCAGAGTCCAGTCCCCCTGCTACTCCTTCGAGGCCCTCAGAATGCATGATCGACAAGACTTGCTCCTCCCATGTTGTTAGTTGTGGGGGTCCACCGCCAGTACGGCTACCTGGTGTCTTGCAACCACGGAATGCACCTTCCCCCGTAGGTCGTTCCACCTCTTCCTGATGTCATCCTTTGTTCTGGGGTGCTGTACCACGGTGTGGACCCTGTCCACAACTCTCCCCCATAGCTCCATCTCCCTTGCAATGGACATCTGCTGCACCTGTGATCCGAATAGCTGTGGCTGTACCCGGATGACTTCCTTCACCATGACCCTTGGCTCCTCCTCTGAAAACCTGGGGTGACTTTGTGGTGCCATGGGTGTAGTGTGAGTGGTATGCGTGAGGGTGTGTGGGGTGATGTGTTGGGGTGTGTGGTGTGAGGTGCGTGGATGGTGTATGGTGATGGTGTTATGTGGCTCAGATTGAGTGGGTGCTCCTGGCTTGTCTCTCTCTCAGTTGGCAATATTTTTTTTCGTTGTAAGTGATTGTGGGTAATGTGGGTGTGCGTTTTATAGTGTTGTGGGTGTGTGGGTGTGGTGTGTGTGTGTGTGTCAGGTGTGTGTAGTTTGAATTGTCCAATGTGGTGTAATTTTGTTAGTGTGTGTGTATTTTGAGCACGGCAGTATGTACCGCCAATGGTTTACTGCGGTTGAAAGACCGCCACGGTGATTCGTGGGTCCTGATGCTGTGGGCGTATTTCTGTTGGTGTAACGGTGTGGGTTTTGGTACCGCCAATTTATCACTGACCTTTGGGCTGGCGGACTTGTGTGGGTGTCTGTATAGTGGTGGATTTCTCTGTGTGGGTCATAATACAGTTAGCGTTATACCGCCGCAGTCACGGTATCTTGGCGGCCGTCAGCCCGGCGGTATTTACCGCCAGGGTTGTAATAAGGGCCTGTATGTCCCTGTAACCTTTGTTTTTTAAAGGGAATATATATATATATATATACACACACACACACACATATATATATATATATATAGAGAGAGAGTGTGTGTGTGTGCATGTTTGTGTGTGGTGTGCAACAATGCTTAATATATATATATATATATATATATATATATATATATATATATATATATATATATACATATAGATATAGATATATATTGTTTTATACACACACACACATATATACCAGTATGATAATTTACAGATACCAGAAAATAATAAATATATTTCATACAAACTTATACAAGATGCAGAAAAAGTTAATTGTTTTGTCTCTGGTGCAACATTCGTTGGTTTCTTTATTAACACATCAGGAAGGACAACATATGTAACTAGATAGAGCTACCAATGACAGCTTTCAGTTTGTTTGGATATTCATTAACGGAGTCAGTGCACTAAGTGTGCATGTGTGTTTGGCTGGCCAACTCAGCCAGGCCAAACACACATGCGTACTTAAATTTCCCAAATCTGTCTGTGTTACACAGCCGGGTTGGAGAAACTACACAGGCTCCAGTCTGCTGTCCGAGTGGCAGACCAAGCTGGTCAGATCAATCCTGGTGCTGCTTTCATGCTAGGTTTAGCATGAGAGCAGCAGCAGGATTGCTGGGGAGCGTGTGCTGGTGTCCCATGGAATACTGCGACACCAGAAGAGAAGAGGAGCAAGGTGGCAGCATCGGGAACAATACATTTATTTTATTATTATTTATTTCCTCCGTCACCTCCCCTTGAGATTTGCAGGGGCCGCTGCTGGGTGGATTAAGGGAAACACAGTTGTTCTACACTAGTGGCAATAAGGCTAGTTCTGTACTTATACTAGATTCTAAGTCAAGCACACCATATTGATGTGCAAATGTCACTCACATCATCGCAGGTGCCTAGAAGCAGATTCATGAACTTAACAATGCGCATGCTCAATGAGCATTCTGCTAATTTCATAGGTTCATTCACAGTTTTCCTTCATGGAGGTCCTGAGTCACTAAGGAAAATCTACATGCAAGGACAGGATAGAAGCACATATGCTGTGTAGAGTAAAAAAAAACACAAACGGCAAAGCATCAGCACCTTGGAGATATGAGGGAAAAGGAACATGACTTTCAGCAAAGCCTTGGCCTGGGGCCCAAGCTGCATATTGTCCTGATTTTCTCTGCATGTGGCTATAGGCACAATCTGTTTTTATTCTAGCGTGTCCACAGTAGAGGATTGGGAACGCCTGCGCCAAGACCAGTGTGAATGTATATATTAATACTATCAATATATCCATGTTTATAACTTGTTAGCATTCAAAGCACTTTATATGGGCATTTATTGTTTGACATTTTGTGTTTGAGAACAATGTAGTAAATGGAGTAGAAAAGCCAGAAGCGGATCTGGTGAAGGCGCGGGTAAAAACATTTTGCGATTAATTTCTGTTAAGGATTGTTCAGCCTAGTTCATTTTTATTTGTTAAAGTTTGCTGTGACGAAGTGTTCATTGGCTGGCCAGTAATGAAAAAAAATAATATTGTTTGGTTTAAACTTCCAAATAAATCAGCTCTCAGCATACAACATATATACCTATATACCCATCAGCAGGGTAGCTGTGTATTAGAATTCAGTATGAGAATTCAATATGGAGTAAGGTATTGCCTTAACACTGAGTGCAATCAAATGTCTGGACTTACCAATGTTATCTGCTTTTGCACAATGTAAGGTTCTCAGTAGCAGGGTTTCAGCTACCCTGTAAGCTAGAGAAATAAGTAAACACCCAGGAGTATATGAGGCGAGACCTATATACTGAATTTGATCAATTTTGTACAAAGAAGGCAGACAAAAGGAAACCAAATGGGTTTTCAGTGGAAGAATCATCACATAGCCTTTACCATCCATTCATGAGCCAAACAATCTGTTACCCTTGCTCCTTGTCTTTAATGACCCACATCTTATCTAGATAGGGATGGTGTCTGTGCTTTGGTCTCATTGATTCATGGTCTGTGTTTAACAATGTCAACCACACATTTGTGATCCATTTTCTTCAGGAATTAGCAATTAGAAACTCTGACTTTCTGTGTGCTCTGAAGTGATCACAATCCTTGTGTTTGGGCATCTTTTGTTGCGTTTGTTGCCTATCTTATTTTATGTCAATATGGAATCTCTTTGTATTCTCATGTGCTCACACTGATTGACCTGCTCCTACAGACCAATAACATCCAGATCATCCTCACTTGAGGTAGCCATGTGTTTTAAGTCAGTTACTTCTTTTAAT
Source organism: Pleurodeles waltl (assembly GCF_031143425.1). Taxonomy (NCBI): domain Eukaryota; kingdom Metazoa; phylum Chordata; class Amphibia; order Caudata; family Salamandridae; genus Pleurodeles; species Pleurodeles waltl. The sequence continues at coordinate 1,538,469,289 of NC_090446.1, forward strand.
ACTTCCCTAGTTGATGCGCCAACTCACTCAACTCGCCAGTATACCAGAGGTTTTAATGGTGGTTTGCCAAAGATATCTCATCACACTTGTTAGGAGCGGTCAACTTTGATCCATGTCTTGTTTTTTTTTATTAGCGTGCTTCAATCTGATTATGGTCTATCTCTGCTCAAGATGACAATGATGAGGATCAAGATCACTATGATCCTGTATGCTAGTCACCATTATCCAAGGCAATACCAATAACATCCTTTTCCTCCGCCACCACCAGACATGGTCCAGGTTCCAGCTCCTCTAGTGCAAGATTTGCAAGGTGTACTGCAAGATTAATACAAATGTTTCCCAACGCCAGCTGCAGCACAACTGTCGGCGGTGCCGCCTCATACATTTCCAGAACATCTTCCTCCATCTGCATCTCCGATGATGACTCTACAATCATGTATTGCTTTGGCCCCTCGAGACGACCCTGTTTCTTTGGACAGTGATGAGGTCAACGATGACGGAGACAGGGAGTAAGGTGAGATCACTGACAACCGCACCATAAACAGTGAATGGGATGATTATCTAATCGCTCAACCTTCCCCTCCACCAAACCAACAAGCATATTCTCTGCCTGCAGACATTGGTGGTTTTCACATGTTGATGGAAAGAGCAGCGAAGCGTTTTCAGCTGCCCATCACCATTAAGCAGACAGATTGCTTTCTTTATGATTTCAAGGATCAATCTAGAAAGACAATTAGAGCAATTTCAGTTGTTGATTATATATGGGAGGAAGGAATTAAAATTATGAAGACGTCGGCCACTGTTGCTGCTGTCCTTCCTAGGACAGATAAAAAGTATAAGGCGCCAGAGGACTCACCTACTTGCTTGAACGGCCACCCAAAGCCTGATTCAGTGATTTCTCAGGCCACACAACGAAGGTCAAAGAATCTTTCCACTCCAATAACATCTCACCGGACAAAGTCAGAAAAGTAATACAAACAGTGTAGAATTACAATGGAATGCAATAGGTAAACATAGGTCTAGGGGCAACACAAACCATATACTCCAAAAGTGGAATGCGCATCACGAATATACCCCAAACCTATGGGAGATTGTAGAGGGTCGCTGGGACTGTAAGAAAACAGTCAGGGTGTCCAAGATACCCCACCCCAGGACCCTGAAAAGTAGGAGTAAAGTACATCTACTACCCCAAAAGGACACAATAGTCGTGATAGGGGGATTATGCAAGAACCACAAACACCAGCAAAGCACTGAAGACGGATTCCTGGACCTGAGGAGCTGCAAGGCAAAGGGACCAAGTCCAAAAGTCGAGATAGTGTCCAGGGGGGGCAGGAGCCCAGGAAACCCTGGATGAAGGTGCAAGTAAGCTGCCTCCTGATGGAAGAAGCTTGGAATTCTGCAACAACTAAGAGGACTAGGAACTTCACCTTTGGATGGAAGATGTCCCACATCGCGATGAAGGTTGCAGAAGTGTTCCCATGCAGAAATAAGGCAAACAAGCCTTGCTATCTGCAAGGATCATGGTAGAGGTTTTTAGGAGCTGTTGGAGACCAGGAAAGACCAGGATATTGCCCCTTAGAGGAGGAGACAGAGGGGGCGCACAGCAACTCAGAGAGCCCCAACAGAAGCAGGCAGCACCCGCAGAAGTACCCGAACAGGCACTTAGAAGATTTTGTGAACCGGAGCTGGCTCAGAGTCACAAAGGAGGGTCCCACGACGCCAGAGGCCAACTCAGAGGGTTGAGCACTGCAGGATGGAGTGCGGGGGACCCAGGCTAGGCTGTGCATGAAGGAAATCCTGGAAGAGTGCACAGGAGCTGGAGCAGCTGCAAATCACGCAGTAAACAGGTTTGCATTCTAGCGTGGGGAGGCAAGGACTTACCTCCACAAAACTTGGACTGAAGGATCACTGGACTGTGGGAGTCACTTGGATAGAGTTCCTGTGTTCTAGGGACCATGCTCGTCAGGATGAGAGGGGACCCAGAGGACGGGTGATGCAGTTTTTTGGTGCCTGCGCTAGCAGGGGGAAGATTCCGTCGACCCACAGGAGATTTCTTCTTGGCTTCCAGTGCAGGGTGAAGGCAGATAAAATCCAGAGCATGCACCACCAGGAAACAGTTGAGAAAGCAGGCAGGATGAGGCGCTACAATGTTGCTGGTAGTCATCTTGCTACTTTGTTGCGGTTTTGCAAGCGTCCTGGAGCAGTCAGCGGTCGATCCTTGGCAGAAGTCGAAGAGGGAAGTGCAGAGGAACTATGGTGAGCTCTTGAATTCGTTATCTGAAGAATTCCCAGAGGAGAGACCCTAAATAGCCAGAAAAGGAGGTGTGGCCACCAAGAAAGGAGGATTGGCTACCAAGAAAGGTAAGAGCCTATCAGAGGGGGTCTCTGACGTCACCTGCTGGCACTGGCCACTCAGAGCAGTCCAGTGTGCCCCCAACACCTCTGTTTCCAAGATGGCAGAGGTCTGGGGCACAGTGGAGGAGCTCTGGGCACCTCCCCTGGGAGGTACTGGTCAGGGGAGTGGTGACTCCCCTTTCCTTTGTCCAGTTTCGCACCAGATGTAGGAGGCTGGCCTGGCTTGTAGTGGGTACCAAGGGGTACTTACACTCTGTCCCAGGTCCAGTTATCCCTTTTTAGTGTAGAAGAGGTGTTTCTAGCAGCTTAAGCTGATAGAAGGTAGCTATAGCAGAGCAGCTTAGGCTGAACTAGGAGACATGCAAAGCTCCTACTATACCACTGGTGTCATATGCACAATATCATAAGAAAACACAATACACAGATATACTAAAAATAAAGGTACTTTATTTATATGACAATATGCCAAAAGTATCTCAGTGAGTACCCTCAGTATGAGGATGTCAAATATACACAAGATATATGTACACAATACCAAAAATATGCAGTAATAGCAAAAGGAAGTAATGCAAGCAGTGTAAAGTTACAATAGATTGCAATAGGAGCACATAGGTATAGGGGCAACACAAACCATTATTCCAAAAGTGGAATGCGAACAACGAATGGACCCCAAACCTATGTGAGCTTATAGAGGGTCGCTGGGACTGTAAGAAAACAGTGAGGGTTAGAAAAATAGCCCACCCCAAGACCCTGTAAGGTAGGTGTAAAGTGCAACCACAACCCCCAGAGAGCACAGAAGTCGTGATAGGGGGATTCTGCAAGGAAAACCAACACCAGCAAAGCAACAACAGTGGATTTCCGGACCTGAGTACCTGTAAGACAAGGGGACCAAGTCCAAGAGTCGCAACAGTGTCGAGAGTGGGCAGATGCCCAGGAAATGCCAGCTGAGGGTGCAAAGAAGCTGCCACCAGATGGAAGAAGCTTTGTGTTCTGCAAGAACGAAGAAGACTAGGAACTTTCCCTTTAGAGGATGGATGTCCCACGTCGTGAAGAAGCTTGCAGATGTGTTCCCATGCAGAAAGACCGCAAACAAGCCTTGCTAGCTGCAAAGGTCGTGGTTAAGATTTTTGGATGCTGCTGTGGCCCAGGAGGGACCAGGATGTCGCCACTTGGATGAGGAGACAGAGGGGGCACCCAGCAAGTCAGGGAGCCTGCACAGAAGCAGGCAGCATTCACAGAAGTACTGGATCAGGGACTTAGAAGAGGAGTGAACTGGAGTCCACCCGAAGTCACAAAAGGGAGTCCCACGACGCCGGAGGACAACTCAGAAGGTTGTGCACTGCAGGTTAGAGTGTCTGGGACCCAGACTTGGCTGTGCACGAAGGAAATCCTGGAAGAGTGCACAGGAGCCGGAGCCACTGCAAATCACGCAGTACCCAGCAATGCAGTCTAGCGTGGGGAGGCAAGGACTTACCTCCACCAAACTTGGACTGAAGAGTCACTGGACTGTGGGAGTCACTTGGACAGAGTTGCTGAGATCCAGGGACCACGCTCGTCGTGCTGAGAGGGGACCCAGAGGACCGGTGATGCAGTCTTTTTTTTTTGCCTGCGGTTGCAGGGGGAAGATTCCGTCAACCCACGGGAGATTTCTTCAGAGCTTCTGGTGCAAGAAGGAGGCAGGCTACCCCCAGAGCATGCACCACCGGGAAACAGGTGAGAAAGCCAGCAGGATGAAGCGATACAAGGTTGCAGTAGTCTTTGCTACTTTGTTGCGGTTTTGCAGGCGTCCTGAGCAATCAGCGGTCGATCCTTTGGCAGAAGGTGAAGAGGGAGATGCAGAGGAACTCTGATGAGCTCTTGCTTTTGGTATCTGAAGAATTCCCCAAAGCAGAGACCCCAAATAGCCAGAAAAGGAGGGTTGGCTACCTAGGAAGGAGGATAGGCTAGTAACACAGGTAAGAGCCTATCAGAAAGAGTCTCTGACGTCATCTGCTGGCCCTGGCCACTCGGAGCAGTCCAGTGTGCCAGCACACCTCTGAATCCAAGATGGCAGAGGTCTGGGGCACGCTGGAGGAGCTCTGGACACCTCCCTTGGGAGGTGCAGGTCAGGGGAGTGGTCACTCCCCTTTCCTTTGTCCAGTTTCGCGCCAGAGCAGGGCTGGGGGATCCCTGAACCGGTGTAGACTGGCTTATGCAGAGATGGGCACCATCTGTGCCCATCAAAGCATTTCCGGAGGCTGGGAGAGGCTACTCCTCCCCAGCCCTGACACGTTTTTCCAAAGGGAGAGGGTGTAACACCCTCTATCTGAGGAAGTCCTTTGTTCTGCCTTCCTGGGCCAAGCCTGGCTGGACCTCAGGAGGGCAGAAACCTGTCTGAGGGGTGGCAGCAGCTGCAGTGAAACCCCCGGAAAGGTAGTTTGGCAGTACCCTGGTCTGTGCTAGAGACTCAGGGAATCATGGAATTGTCTCCCCAGTGCCAGAATGGCATTGGGGTGACAATTCCATGATCTTAGACATGTTACATGGCCATGTTCGGAGTTACCATTGTGACACTATACATAGGTAGTGGCCTATGTATAGTGCATGCGTGAAATGGTTTCCCCGCACTCACAAAGTCCGTGGAATTTGCCCTGAACGATGTGGGGGCACCTTGGCTAGTGCCAGGGGGCCCACACACTAAGTAACTTGGCACCCAACCTTCACCAGGTGAAGGTTAGACATATAGGTGACTTATAAGTTACTTATGTGCAGCGAAAAATGGCTGTGAAATAACGTGGACGTTATTTCACTCAGGCTGCAGTGGCAGGCCTGTGTAAGAATTGTCTAAGCTCCCTATGGGTGGCAAAATAAATGCTGCAGGCCATAGGGATCTCCTGGAACCCCAATACCCTTGGTACCTGAGTACCATATACAAGGGAATTATATGGGTGTACCGCTGTGCCAATGAGAATTGGTAAATTTTGCCACTAGCCTGCAGTGACAAATTTAAAAAGCAGAGAGGGCATAAACACTGACGTTCTGATTAGCAGAGCCTCAGTGATAGAGTTAGATAGGCACCACACAGGGAACACATAAAGGGCACATACTTTGAGCACTGGGGCCCTGCCTGGCAGGATCCCAGTGACACAAGGGCTAAAACAACATACATACATTGAAATATGGGGGTAACATGCCAGGCAAGATTGTACTTTCCTACAATAGCCTCGTATCTAGATCACTTGCCGGATGATAAGAAGTCCGCAGCCATGCACATTCTAACAGAGGGCGAAAGAGCAGCATCCAAGATTATCGACTAAGCAATGGACATTGCATCTATTGGTTTCAGCCAATTGGCAGTCTCGGCTGTGCTCCGATGTCAAGATTGGCTTAAAGCCACTTTGTTTCACCATTAAGTACAAACCAAGATCCCCGATATGCCTTTTGATGGGGACTCATTATTTAGAAAGCACGTCAATGATGACCTGCAATCCGTAAAGACTGCCACAGTGACAGCTCAATCCCACCGAATGCTTCAATAACGCAAGACTCTGTTTCATGTTGCATGTGCCTGCGGATCATATTTCATCGTAGAGGATACCAAAGATACCAGCTGCAATCATATCAGCAGCCCTTTCGACCGGCCTACCAGCAACATCAACCTTATCGACCTCCACCATCAGCAGCCTATTCCAGAAAGCCAAGATGAAAGCAGACGGTTTCATCCAGAGACACCACTAGGAAACAGTGACAGTTTCAAAGTGCCGGCTATATCCCCTTCTCAAGTGGGTGACAAAATCTTCCTTTATTTACATCAATGGAGCAAAACAACTGCAGACAGGTGGGTCTTAGACCTCATCGAACATGGCCATACTTTGGAGTCAATTTTCCCCCCAGACTCCACTGACATAATTTCTTCCAACCCAACTTTGCCTTCTTTGTGAGGAAGTTGTAGCCATGCTATCAGGGGGAGCCATAGAACATGTTCCACATTCCTAGAGAGGAAAGGGATTTTACTCTCGTTTTTTTCTTGTAAGGAAGAAATCAGGGGTGTGGCATCCCATCTTCTACCTCAGGAAACTCAGTAGTTACCTGAAGAAACAATTTGTATGGTTTCCCTCCAAGAGATTCTCCAGCTTTTCAAACACACAGAGATGTTCCTACAAGACTCCTACTTCCACATCCCCATCCATCTCAACCATCACAAATTCCTCTGGTTTACAGTAGCCAGTAATCACTATCAGTTCAATGTACTTTCCTCTAATTTCCAATCTAATTTCCAATCTGCTCCCTGGATATTCACAAAGCTACTTGCTCCACTAGCCGCTCACTTGCAACAACAGGACATTCAAGTTTTCCAATATCACGATGACTGTTTAATAAAGGCTCCATCTCCCCAGAAGGCGTTGAGGGATACTGCAAGGTGTCTTCATCTTTTTCAAACACTGGGTCTTACAGTAAATCTCCAGAAGTCTCTCCTTACGCCTTCCACAAGGACAACCGTCTGGGATCCACTCTCAACACATTACTCGACAAGGCATTCATGTTTGTAGACAGACAGCAAAATATTTCCACTCTGGAAAATCTTCTCTCGAAAAGAAAGTGTGCTTCAGTTTGCCTAATCAAGTATCTATTGGGCATGATGTGTTCAGCCACTTCCTTAATACCTCATGCTCGACTCAAAATGTGGCCTTATCAAGAATAACTGGACGCCCAGTGGGTCCAAATCAGAAAGCACCTCTGACAACATCATGAACATTATACCAGTCATGAAGGCAGCTCTTCCCTGGTGGACAAATCCCAACAGCCTCTCAGGGGGGCTGACTTTTCTTCCTCTCATCCCGGAATACATCATTAGAACAGATGCTTCTTTAGAAGGATGGTGAGCTCATTTACAAGAATTACAGATTCAGGGCAAATGGACACCAATACAGATGAAGATGCATATCAACTTCCTAGAAGTCATAGCAATCTCACTGGCTCTTTAAGCTTTCCTGCAAGAGTTCAAGGTTCTGCTGTGTTGATAAGACAACACAACGAATATCTATTACCTCGTCAAGCAACGAGGTACACAGTCCAATATTCTGTCGCAAGGAGATCAAACTATCTGGAGTAGGGCACTACAACATCAAGTAACCTTAAGGGCAGAATATCTCCCAGAAATATACAACTCTCTAGGGGACAGCTTGAGCAGAATGTCCCAGAGTTGTCACGAATGGGAATTGAACTAACTGGTCCTAGACACTACCTTTCATCGACGGGGCAAGTCCAATCTGGATCAATTTGCATCAAAAGTGAACTGAAAATGCTGGTTTTATGCCAGCAGGTACCTGCAAAAAGGATCCTGGGGGAAAGCCCTTTTGATGCAATGGTCTGGCATCTTTGCCTACGCTTATCCCCTGATTCCACTTATCCCTAGAATTCTTCAAAAGATCAAACAGGAGGCATTCCAGCTGATCCTCATAGCCCCACGATGACCCAGACAGCATTGGTTTACAGAACTACTCATGCTTTAGATGGGCAACCACATTCCACTCAAGCCTCAACCGGACTTCTTATTGATGAACAATAATTAGGTCCTCCACCCAGACTCGACTTCACTGCACTTATCAGCTTGGTTCCTGAGCACCATGAGCTAGAGCACCTAGACCTTTCAGAGGCTTGCCGAAATATTCTTGCAGAAGCTGTAGCTCAGTCTACCAACAAAACATATCTCCTCTAATGGAAACTTTTTTTTATTTTGTGTGAAAAGTCTAATATACATCCTATCATGTCGTCCCCTGAACAGGTGTTACCGTATTTGCTATCTCTAGCTAAATCTGGGTTAACTCACTCTACTGTCAAAGTGCAGTTGGCCGTTCCAGGTAAAGAGGAACTTTGTGATCTCCTTTATTATGGTCACACAGATTGATCTTTCAATTTCAAGTCTTAAAGGACTTTTCAGGGCATTTCCGCCAATAAAATCTACTTGAGCCAATCCACAAGGCTGAACTAAAATTCCACACTTGGAAGGTGGCAATCTTATTAGCCCTTACTTCTGCTAGGAGGGTAAGCAAAATTCAAGCATTCACTATCAGGAGAACTTTCCTACAATTAAAAGACAACATAGTGATTCTCCGAAGTGATTCCAAGTTTATTCCAAATGTCCCCACTGTGTTTCATCTCAATCAAACAGTTATGCTTAAGAATTTTTGCCCTAATCAGCAGAAACTAGCGGAACAGACACTGCATTCTCTTGATGTCAAGAGATGTATCAAATTTTATTTGCAATGAACTAAAGATATCTGCACTACTGAGCAACTCTTTGTGGCCTATGGCTACAATAATAAAGGTAGAGCAGTCTCTAAGCCTGCCATAGAGAGATGGATTTAACCTACTACCCAGCTTTGCCACTCTAAGGCGGGCAGGCTTTTATGACAGCAAATGAAAGCACACTCTACTAGAGCAATTGCCACAATGACAGCTTTATTTGCTGTGGTGTCCATTGAAAATATATGCTGTGCTGCAAGTTGGAGGAGCAAGCACACCTTTACCCAGCATTACTGTTTGGATGCAGCGCATACTTCTGTTACAGCTGTGGTTCTAGCAGTACTTCGACATCTTTTCCAATATATATATATATATATATATGCATATATATATATATATATATATATATATATATATATATATATATCTATCTGAATGTGTATTATTCAACATTATACCCACCATCCGCGATTGAATTAATGTCTACTGTTGTTATGTATTGCGCTACTAGCTATTCTGATTCAAGCATGTGAATCTATGAAAGATACCCCAATACTGGAGAAAGAATTTGTTACTTACCTGTAACACTCATTCTCCAGTATTGGTATCTTTCATAGATTCACATGCAACCCACCCTCCTTCCCTTAGAGGCCCTCCTTGTTGGCCAGTGTGGTAGTTCCCACTAGTGCTTAGAAGATCAGTGGGAAGATACCTCTGCTGGGAGTGTTCTAAGAGTGCTGTTGTCTCACTAGTAATTGGTCTACTTTGGTCATTTTTTAAAAAGGACATAGATAGCCTGTAAGAGGAACTCTGCATTCTCTTTGTATTGGACTCTCTATTGGACTGATATATACTGCTTAGTATTGTACCGTGGGACTCCCACTTCAATGACGGATATTGATTCAAGCATGTGAATCTATGAAAGATACCAATACTGGAGAACAAGCGTCAGAGATAAGTAACACATTCTTTATGTGCCCCAAAAGTGATCACCAAATATTAATACTGAATAAATTCATTAGTGTGTAGAAATGTCCAAATTCTATCTATGTGGATCATCGATAATGTGGCTGCAAAGCTCGCTTGTTAAAGCTTTTTCCCATTTGAAAAAATGGTTCATGGAAGTGTAACCAATAAACCACTAGGACGTTGTGATGTTGGGTTCTGCACTTCATCCAAAGGAAGTCCTGGCCTCGTGTGTGCATGGGTGTCGATTTACCAAAATGTCAGGGATAGCAGAAGTGACATCATATGCCCTTTGACCTTAATGATGTCACAGGGAGTGATGTCACATGACCTAACCTTCATGACATCACAATAATTGCACTCACTCTTCCCTAACTCCCTCATTCTCACTCTTACTCTGACCCACCTGTACATTCTCACTCACTCCCCTTCACACACACTCACTACCCGACATACTAATGTACATGGTCACACATACACCCACTCTTTCACCTGAACTCTCTCTCGTCCACATGCATGTGCACATCCACAAACATGCACTACCCCACATACTAATGTCCATGCCCACACATACACCCACTCTTTCACCCGAACTCTGTCTCATCCACATGCACGTGCACATCCACACACACGCACTACCCCCATACTAATGTACGTGCTCGCACATGCATGCATATATAGAAAATATTGAAAAGTACTTTAATTCACTTACCTAAGATGCCAGTGGAGGTTTCGTTCCAGATCTGCAGTTCCATGTTTGCATTACATTAATAGTGAATGATAGGTTATTAATCACAAATATTGTAATAAAAATGAGCAGAAAAGGAGGCTGGAGCCTGATGCTGGTAATGCAAGATCAAGACGGGGTTGCAGCTGTGACCCCTGGCAACCCCTAAATGACAGCTATGAGTGTATGTTTAATGACGCAACAGTATTTTAGTTGTCAGTGACTCGCGTGCAGAAGACAGCCTTTGCAATCTTTCTTTGAGCGGTCCTGCACTGACCGGTGATGCGGTGACAGTCCCTTACAACCTCCTTTGATTGTTATGCACCAAAATTTAATAAACGTGTTTTCTTGGTACCGAGCCCTGGCCGAGTATGCCAAGTTAGACTCCTTCTGAAGAAAATACAGTGGTGTTTTGTGGAATGTATGAAAATCAACCTGAGTCCAGCTCCAGAGGAACAGTCCAGACCATACTGCCAAGCCAGGTCCCCTCTGAACGGGAACTTAAGCAACACCCAATCGTTTTCAGGCTACATAGACCTTAGCAGTCGGAAATTCATTGACTAGTGTGAGAGCGAGTACAGGAACCATGTTTGGACACACGAGCCACACTTAGGATGTTGCATTGACGAGAACACAGTGATGGGTGGAATGCTTGCAGAAAACGGCCCAGCTGCTGGCAGTCGCTCAGGATCACTACCCAGCCAATCATTTTTCACCCATTCAGAAACCAGCTGTGCAAATCATCCTTGGTCCTGCAAAATGGGAAAAATCAAGCCCAGACCGCAGCCTGGCCTCCTCCGATCTGGAACGCATGCAACCCCAGGCCTGTTTAAGCCTAATTCTGCCTTATCACAAAGGTATTGATTGAGTGAGCATGGGACCCACATCTGGGTATGCTGGTCGCACTTAGAGTGTTACACTGAGATAAACACAAAAGCTTTAGGTGGAATGCTTGCAAAAAGGCCAGCCAGTGGCAACCACATGACATCTCTACAACAGTTTGCCTTGGTCCACCTCCAAGAGGAAGAGTCTGGATGGCCAGCACTTCCCTTACAGAGGGGGGAATCACCTCACAGTGCAGGCTAGACTGTCTTATTGGAGCAGGACCAAGGCTGATTTACATACGGCTGGTTCCTGTCAGAGGTGGAATGATGGTCAAAAATCGATGGGCTGGACATCATTTTTGTGTTTTCAATCAACTCCTTTATTAGTAAGAGGTTCTATACTTATACATTATCCCAGAGACTGCTTTATTGCACTTCTGCTTGTTTCAAGACGTTTTTTTGTTATTTGTGTTTTATATTACACTTTTGAATGGAAGGGCATCTACACAGGTGTTCACATTGTAATAAAAAACTTTAATGCAGAGCATTGAAGCAGCCCACAGCTACAACTCTGCTGCTCTTGTGTGTGCCGTTGGTAAAAGGTTGCAGTGTACTTACAAGTGGTGCAGTGAGAATAGGTCATTGCACAGATAATCCTGCACTAGCAGAAGCTTTACAAACTGCACTTCAAAAGGCAACACTTTAGCTCACCTGTCCCCTCTTACTTACAAACTTTTCTTTAGAATGGATCCTGAGATTTGTGAATTCTCTCTCAGTGGAGGGCAACCTTTGGATTTCATGTAAGTTACAAAGAGAAAGGACATTGATAAGTGCACACTTGGTGCCATGTTGTCACCTTAAAATCCAAGCAGAGAGACTGGAATCATCCTACAAGGTCTGTCAATGCCCTAACCTGTTGAATTTATTAATTACTCAGCTAGATTTCCTCATACAATAGATTCTGCTGCACTGTGGTTGATTTGTTAGATGAGATATCCTGGCATTCCCTTCACATACATGATGCTGACAGTTAATGATCCCCAGAGCTGTAACTGACAAAACATTGGATTTATATGTGATAGGAGTTATAGTTTTATAAATGTGTACGCCCAGGAAAGTCTACTTTTAAAAGGAAGCCATTAAATTGAAATAGATTTACACTTTCTAGGCACTCAAACTATGCACAAAACTCTTCTAGTAAAGATTCATGCAAGTTTATACAGATTTGAACAGCTGTTCTGAAGTTGCTTTCTGGGCGGAACTGTTTAAATTTCTTCAGAAGAGACATCTGATATCAGGCCCTCTTTCTCTTTTTGCCAGTCTGTCCCTTGAGGGTGATGTGATTCCTGGATGAATCCAAGGGTCAAGCTTTTTTGCATTCACAAACGGTGCAAATTGCAAAATTCGGCCGTTTGCAAATGCAAAAATGCCTTTCGCAATGTATGAAAGCCATTCGCCGGGCAATTTTAAGGAATCGCAAAAATTGTGATTCCTTAAAATTGCGACCCCCATTTAGAGAATTACAAATTGCGATTATTAAAATTGGGAATCGCAAATAGAGAATTCCTATTTGCAATTTCCAAAGCACATGTATCAAGCATTTCCTAAATGTGAATTGGGCATTTAGGAAATGCAATTACCACAAATTAAAGTTTGGTGGTAACCATATGCAAATTTTAAAAATGCATTATAAATGCATTTTTAAAATTGACATGTAGTGCACACATGCCCCTAAGGCAGGTGTGTGCCTCACATGTCCTTAAACCTATTTTTTGGGTGCAGCAGAGGGGGCCTTAGGCCCCCAGCATCCTGGGATTTGCATTTCCTAATTTGCGAATTCCTAACTGTTTTTGCTGGTTTTAGGACTCTACGCACTTTACCACTGCTGACCAGTGCTAAAGTGCATATGCTTTCTTCCTTAAAACATGGTGACATTGGTTCGTACCCAATTGGCTTATTTCATCTACTTGTAAAGGCCCCAGTAAAGTGCACTACATGTGCCCAGGGCCTATAGATTAAATGCTACTAGTGGGCCTGCAGCACTGATTTTACCACCCAGATAAGTAGCCTCTTAACCATGCCTCAGGCCTGCCACTGCAAGGCCCGTGTTTGCAGTTTCACTGCCCCTTCGACTTGGCATTTAAAAGTACTTGCCAAGCCTTAAACTCCCCTTTTTCTACATATGTTACCCCTAAGGTAGTCCCTAGGTAACCCATAGGGCAGGGTGCCATGTAGATAAAAGGCAGGACATGTACCTGTCATATACTGTTTGAGTGGTAGATTCTGATCTGAAAGGAGTAACAAGGTCATATTTCGGATGGCCAGAATGGTTATACAAAATCCTGCTGACTGGTGAAATTGGATTTAATATTCCTGTTTAAGATATGCCACTTTTAGAAAGTGAGCATTTCTCTGCACTTAAATCCTTCTGTGCCTTACAATCCACGTCTGGCTGGCTTAGTTGACAGCTCCCTTGTACATTTTACTCATACAACCCCAAACACAGGATGCTCATTCACACCTGCACACATCTGCATACTGAATGGGTCTTCCTGGGCTGGAACGGTGGAGGACTGACAATTACATGTCAAAGGACAGTGGCCTGCATCACTCAATGGACTGCCACACCCCCTACTGGGACCCTGGTAGACAGAATGGAACTGAAAGGGGACCTTGTGCACTTCTAAGTCACTCTTTGAAGACTCTCCCACTTCAAAGGCACATACTCTGACCCCACCAACTCAGACTCTTCTGGACAAGATACCACTGGTAAAAAAACTCTGAACCAGACCCTGCAACCTGTCAAAATGAACTGCCTGGCTGCCCAAAGGACTCATCTGACTGCTTTTGCACAAAGGACTCCTGCCCTGCTGTTGCCCTGCTGCCTTGCTGTGCTCTGCTGAAAAGTGCTCTCCAAAGGTTTGAATAGATCTTGCCTCTTGTTCCTTGATGTCTCAGGACCAAAAAGACTTCCTCCTGCAAAGAACCCCTTGTGCGGCAAAAATTTGACGCACAGCCTGCACCACGGTGAAAGAATCACTGTACGTTGAGCGGGTATGACGCAGCCCGGCTCTCCGAGAGGAGATCGACGCAGCGTCAGCGTTGCACCCGGAATTTCGATGCACAGGCCCCTAGATCGATGCATAACTGAGATGGAACGAGGAAGCCCAACTTCCTGCGAGAAGAATCGCTGCAGCACCTGCCGTGCAGCAGAAATTTCTCTGCATTGCCCACTGGATCGACGCAGCTCCTGTGACTTCGTCCTGCATGCCCAAGATTTCTTCGCATCGTCACAGGGGTGTCCAAAAACCCCGCAACCCAAAGAGGATCCAAGTCCGCGCGACGGAAATTGGCGCAAAGCCTTGCCTGCATGGAAAATTATCAATGCATTGTCTGTGTTCGCCCAGAGAAACTGGCGCACACCTCCCCGTTTTCTACGCCTCTCCTCCTCTGCGGTCCCTAGCGGAGAATTGTAATGCAAACCAGGTACTTTGTGATTGCAAGAGACACTAGTTGCTTTTTAAAGACTAAAGACTCCTTTCATCATTCTCTAAAGTGGTATTTTAATGTGTACTTATCAAACCTTGATCATTTTGACCTGTATTTAACCGAAAAAATATCATACATTTTTCTAAACACTGTGTGGTGTATTTTTGTGGTGTTATACTGTGTTATTCGGTGACTTATTGCACAAATACTTTACACATTGCCTTCTAAGTTAAGCCTGACTGCTCAGTGCCAAGCTACCAGAGGGTGAGCACAGGATAATTTGGATTGTGTGTGACTTACCCTGACTAGAGTGAGGGTCCTTGCTTGAACAGGGGGTAACCTGACTGCCAACCAAAGCCCCATTTCTAACAGATACCAAATGGCTAAGGCAGGGAAATGTAGATGATGGCTGAAATGCAATGTTAACCAGAATTATTGAACAGTTTTAACACTAGAAACAAACCTAGACCCTCATTAGACCCCTGGCGGTAAATGCCGCTTACCGCCGTGCCAACGGCCACCAATATACTGTGACCACGGCGGTAATCCGCATCGGGTATTATGACCCACACAGAGAATACCACCACAATACAGACACCCACGCAAGTCCGCCACACCAAAGGTCAGTGATATATTGCAGATAGCAAAACCCACACAGTCACGCCAACAGGAATACGCCCACAGTAGCACGACCCATGAATCAACACTGCGGTCTTTCAACTGCTGTAAACCATTGGCGGTACACACTGCCGCACTCAAAATACACACACACTTACAAAACTACACCACATTGGACAATTCAAACTACACACACCTGACACACATGCACACACTACACCCTCACACTCTTACCACTATGAAAAACACACACACACATTACCCACAACCCCTTACAACGAAAAAAAAGAGAGCAAGCACAAAGAGGCAAGCAAAGAACACCCACTCAATCTGAGGCACAGAACACCACCACCCATACACTATCCATGCATATCGCAGCCTACACCCCAACACATCACCCCACATATCACCTTGCAACGTCTATGTTCAGTGAATTATACCCCAGGATGACAGTTGGTGGGCAGCAGTACATATAGCAGGAGCCAGAATGGGGTACTCATATCTGAAAAAAGGGAATCCAAAGGGAACAGTCAGTGTCCATAGACAGAGGGTAAGAGGCTGCCATGTACAATGTCCAAAATTATACTGAAATGTGAAGTTGAGTTACAGTCTCTTACCTGGGTGTCACTGGAAGTAATGTTGTATAATGTTTGTTCTGTTGTCCATATCTTCTTCATCTGCCTCCTCTTCCTCACTGTCCGCAGGCTCCACCGCTGCCACAAGACCATCTCCAGACTCATCCACCTGCAGAAAAGGTGCCTGGTGTCTCAAGGCCAGGTTGAGCAACATACATCATGCCACGATGATCTGGCACACCTGAGTAGTACAGGGATCCATCTGTCAGATGGAGGCACTGTAACCTGGCCTTCAGGAGGCCGAAGGTACTCTCAATTATCCACCTTGTATGCCCATGTGCCTCATTGTAACGTTCCTCTGCCCATGTCTTGGGATTCCTCACTGGGGTCAGTAGCCATGAGAGGTTGGGGCAACCAGAGTCACCTGTAAATATCGAGGGACAACTGATAGACACACACTAACCCTTAGGGACAACCCCATACTCAGACTCCAACTTATACTGTTTGGGGACCTTGGCCTCACCTAATAGCTACACCCGGTGCCTCTGGAGTTGCCCCATCACATAAAGGATGCTGCAATTCCTCAAGACATACGTGTCATGCACTGAGCCAGGATATTTGGCATTCACATGGGTTATGTACTGGTCAGCCAAACACACCATTTGCACATTCATTGAATGATAGCTTTTTCTATTCCTGTAGACCTGTTCATTTCTGCGGGGGGACAAATGCACATGTGTACCATCAATGGCACCAATGATGTTGGGGATATGTCCCTGGGCATAGAAGTCTGCTTTCACTGTGGCCAATTCCTCAACCTGGGGGAATACGATGTAGCTGCGCATGTGTTTCAGCAGGGCACACAACACTCACGTTAACACATTGGAGAACATTGGCTGAGACATTCCTGATGCCATAGCCACTGTTGTTTGAAAGGAACCACTTGCCAGGAAATGGAGCACTGACAGGACCTGCACTAGAGGGGGGATTCCTGTGGACTGATGAATAGCTGACATCAGGTCTGGCTCCAATTGAGCACACAGTTCTTGGATTGTCTGTATGTGATGATAATGTGTCTGTCCTCCATTGTCCTCAGGTCCACCAGGGGTCTGCATACCGGAGGATGCCGTCGTCTCATCATCTGCCTCAGAGGTTGTAGCCTATGGAGGAAGACGGTGAGCAGAAGGTCATATTTCCACATAGATGGCACAACTGTTTGTGAATGTATGTCACAGAAGCAGTGTGTGAAGTTGAGAGTCAGTAGATGTGCCAATATGTGCTCTGACGCAGTTAGGTGCCATGCCATGTGCCCCCCCCTGAAATGGCGGCTGCCTGACCTGTGAGGAGGGACAAGGGGAAATGAGGTAAGTGCGCTGGTTTACTGCTGCGTCTCGGTAGGTGGACGATGTCCGCCACGCAACATCGCATTGGTTATCATTGGACCCTATGGGTCCCAGGAGCCAATGGTGATGTACGCCGGCGGTGACGTATGTACCACCTGACCTTCAACAGGAGAGGACCTACACTGCAGGTGCTGCTGTGACCTGACAATGGCTCGTTTGTCTGAGGAAAGGGCCCCTGCCTTCACTGCGGAGAAGTTGGAGAAACTGGTGGATGGGGTCTTACCTCAGTACACATTACTCTACAGTCCTCCAGACACACAGGTGAGTTCACTGAGAGCATGATGTGTGGGCAATACATGTGTTGAGTGGTGTGTATGTAAGCCACATGTTGGGGGGTGCTAAGGCGTCCAGGCCTGAGTGATGCATGAGATGTGGTCTGTGTATATGCATCAGGGCATGGGTGGGAACTGGGGGGCAATGAGTATGCCGGTCCGGACGGGTGAGTAATTACATTTTCCACTGTCTATTCCCTCTAGGTCAGCGTCCATCAGAAAAAGGGTATTTGGCGTGCCATCGCCAGGGAGGTGCGGACCCTGGGGGTCTATCACAGGCGGAGCACCCGCTGCCACAAAAGATGGGAGGACCTGCGCCGCTGGACCAAGAAGATGGCGGAGGCCCAGCTAGGGCTGGCCTCCCCACATTGAAGGGGTGGCCGTCGCACCATGACCCTCCTGATGTTTCTCATCCTGGAGGTAGAACATCTGAAATTGAATGGGTGCCTGAGGGCATCACAGCAGCCACAAGAGGGTGAGTACAGGTTCAGAAAGCTGACTTTGCATGCTTTAGGAACTAGCTGGCTGGGGGATGTGGGAGGTGTGTGCCCCTAGGCCAGGGCGATCATGGCAGGGTAGGTCCCTTGTGTGCAGGCTCTGTAGCACTCCTACCCCAATGGTACAAAGGGCTACTACTGGGCAGGGTTCTGTGGGTGTCAGGTGTGCAGAATCTGGCATTAGGCATTGTACACCATGGGCTGGTGACTACCTTAGTGACTGGTTGGGCATGGCCTAGTGCATAAGTAGTAGTGGTGTTGCTGGCATTGACCAAGTGAATCCTCTGTCTCTCCCCTCCTTTTTGTTTTGTCACCCTGTCCCTGTGTGCATTAGCATTATCTGTCGGAGAAGCAGAGGCACTTGCGACGGAAGGAGCTGCATCCCACATGGCGCATGAGGGCTAATCCACTGAGGGTGAAGGCACCAGTCGGACGGAGGGCGAGGGGAGCTCTACGACAGGGACAGGAGGGGATACCAGTGACAGCGATTCCTCCTTCGATGAAATCTCCCTGGTTGTGGCGGACATCTCTGTGCCCACCCCAACAGCAGGTACAGCCGCCAGCCCCCCCACCAGCACTGCCCTCCCAGCAGCCCCTCAGCATGTTTTCCGTGCCCGCTCACCCAGGACGCTGGGCATCTCCTTCAACCCAGGCACCTCAGGCCCTGCCCCAGTCAGCCCTGCTTCCCTCAGTGAGGAGGCTATTGACCTCCTGAGATGCCTCACTGTTGGGCAATCAACCATTTTGAATGCCATCCAGGGTGTCGAGAGGCATTTGCAACAAACTAATGCATACCTGGAGGGCATTCATTCTGGCGTGGCGGCCCAACAGAGAGCATTTCAGGCTCTGGCCTCAGCACTGATGGCAGCCATTGACCCTGTGTCCACTCCCCCCTCTAACTTCCACTACCTCGACCCAATCCCCTCTACCTCACCCTATCCCAAGCACACCTTCAGACCAGCATGCACACACATCAACTCACAAAAGTGGCTCAAGAAAACATAAGCACCACACATCATCGCACAGGCACTCACACAAGCACCATACCCATGCAAACATACCAACATCTACTTCCTCCACTGTGTCCCTCTCCTCCCCTTCATCCACCTCCCTCCCAGTAGCATCTCCACTCACACCTGCATGCACTATATCATCATCCACTGCCTCCATCACCAGCACGCCCATCACAACGCACCCCTCATGAGCAATCACCACCCCCACAACCATGCACACGCCCACTGTGTCCTCTCCCAGTGTGTCTGTGAGCCCTCCTCCCAAAGTACACAAACGCAGGCACACACCCACTCAACAGCCATCTACCTCACAACAGCCTCCAGCCCATGCACCTTCACCCAAACTCAGCAGATGTACACCTCCTACAACCACTACCTCTTCCTCCAGTCCCAAACTCCCTCCATCTTCCCGTCCCAGTGTGTCTAAAAAACTTTTCCTGGCTAACATTGACCTCTTCTCTATGCCTCCCCCACCGTCCTTCCCCTAGGGCCAGGATGTCAAGATACCAGGCCAGCACCTCAGCCACCAACTCGTGTCCGCCATGGTCCCTGCATATGGAGGGAGATCGAAGGGGGCACCCGTCAAGGCTGGCAGTGTGCCGCTACCAATGCAAAAGACCAACCGATTCCGCCACCTGCCAAGGTTAAGAAGGGGCCACCATGCAACACGGACAAGACGCATGACCCACCCAGCAAGGCCTCATCCAAAAAACAAGAGGACAGTGCCAAGGTCCCAGCAGCATCTACCACAGTGGGGAAGGGAAAAAAGAGCAAAGGCAAGGCACTTCAGGGCTAGGAGCCTCCAGGTGAGGGACTGGTGACCACCATTACTCCTGACAGGCCAGCCACCTGTACCTCGTTAAGCACCGCCGCAAGCACCGCCACCTGCACCGCCATCTGCACTGCCACCTGTGCCACCATCTGCACTGCCCCCTGCACCGCCGCTGCCACAATGACAGTCAGCAGCATCATCCCCAGTGGGCAGCCGTTCGAGGCTGCTGGAGACGGCCTGGTGTCTCCCTCCACTACTACCAGCACCTGCACCACGGGCAACACAAGGAGCATCTCCTCCGCAGACACCACTACCTGCTCTGCCATATGCACCGACACATGCCCAGCAGGTGCCACTACATTAGACATCAGCCGCATCCCCAGTGGGCAGCTGTCCGAGGCTGCAGGAGATGGCCTGGACCCTGGACCTACCACTTAAAGCACCACCACCAGCACTGTACTACCACCAGTTTGAAGACTGAGTTGCCGCAGGATGGAGTCTGGCTCTGCCTCAATGGATTATCATGCTACCTGTTTCCTGCACATCTCGTGCCTCAGACACCCAGGTGAGGGAATGGGAACTGCCACACCCCAGGTTCAGCTTCACTGGGCAAAAGGCCCCCTCCAGAACCAGTGGAGAGATGCATCCACTCCCCCTATCCTTGGCAGGATGAAGCAGACTGGGCACAAGGCCCCCTCCAGAACCAGTAGAGAGATGCATCCATTCACCCTATCCTTGACAGGATGAAGCAGACTGGGCACAGGGCTCCCTCCAGAACCAGTGGAGAGATGCATCCACTCACCCAATGCTTGGCAGGATGTAGCGGACTGGGCACAGGGCCCCCTCCACTTGAGAGACTTGAGAGATTGTGGCTTTGCACTCCCCAGGACTAAGCAGTGAGCCATCCACCCACTTGAGAGACTGTGGCTGTGTCCTCCCCAGGACAAGCAGTGGCCAAACCACCCACTTGAGAGACTGTGGCTTTGCACTCCCCAGGACCAAGCAGTGGGCAAACCACCCACTTGAGAGACTTGAGAGACTGTGGCTTTGCACTCTCCAGGACCAAGCAGTGGGCAAACCACCCACTTGACAGACTTGAGAGAGTATGGCTTTGCACTCCCCAGGACATCGCTATGGGCATGTTGTCCCATCCAGTAGCAGTGGCGTAGTACCATCTTCCGGCTGAGTTGCCCCCCTCCTCCTCCCCTTCCCCCTGAGGTGCCTGTGTTTTTTCGACCTGATGCCCCTGCAGTGTTCTCTCCGTTTTAAGGCAGGAGTCAAGGGTGGGCTTCGCCCATGATTTTTTGGGCCACTGGTCCACGGACATTTGCAATGGACAGTGTACGGCCCTTTGGACATATTGTAAATATTTGTATATACTGTTGTTTACGATCGTTAACTTTATATGCATTTTCTAAATATCACAGATTTGACTTAATTCCTTTTGTCATGGTGTTCTTCCAGGGAGTTACGGGGTGTAAATGTAATGTTGCTGCATGTGTTTGTGTGTATGGTGTTGAGGGTGAGGGTGGAGTTGGGTGTGTTGCGGGTTGTGTGTGTGTGTCACTCTCTTTTTTCTCACCCCCTCCTCTGTGTGCTAGGTGCAGTACTCACTGTGGTCGTCGCCGCTGTCTTCTTTGAAATTCCTGGTGTATTAGCAGATACACCAGCATGGGGAGGACCTGCAGTTCGGGCTCCATGGCGTCCTGGTTCTTCGCCGAATGTCGGAAGGTGAGTGGTTCCTCTTCAGTGTACTGTTTCGGCTGTGCTTTTGATGTTGTTGGTACCGCCTCGGAAAAGCTGGCGGATTGGTGCACTGTAATACGGTGGGCAGTATATGGTATTTTGCCTGTCTGTTGGCGGTGACCGCCGCTGTGTTTGTCGCTACTGCCCTGGCAGTTGGAGTGTTAAAGTGGCTGTCTATGTTTGCGGTTTCCACCGTGGTCGTGATCCCATTTTATTTACCACTGGCCTGTTGGCAGTATTACCGCCGCTTTATCACCGACCGCCAGGGTTGTAATGAGGGCCTTAGTGTGCAGTGCTGTAATTAACCGTGCTTAGGCCTGTGGAACACATTAGGGAAAGCTAGATCACCAAAGTCTTCTAGACACAACACAGACAGCTGGTGCTCTAGAGCTTCATATTGAACAATATAGATCATAATATTAAAAATAATCAAATGCTACTATGCTGAAAAAAGATTGAAACAATGATGCAGTTATGCAAGATGATTTCATGTGTTGCTTGTAGGCTTGTTGTATTGTTACGTATGTTACATCACACTTGTATGCAATGAAATATAGCATTTTCATCTTGAGAAGGTATTCATGGTTGAAGTACATAAGCCTATGCATTTCGGGTGAAAACCCTTCATCAGGGGTAACTGCAAATTCAAGAAAAAAGATTCTACAATTATACACGTAAGGAACCAACACAGGTTCAAAAACAGACACCTGTAAAATGAGGAAGGGCAAAATTACAAAACATCCAAAGTCCTAAGGCAAAATATCAGCGCAAAACAGGCTAAAAATGACTGTAAGTTGTCAACTCAGTGTGAAAAAATTAACCATGACTGCGGGCTATGAGAAGTGACATACATAATCTTAAGAGAGTAGTAAAGACCCTTTACAAAGTTGGTCACTTCTCTGAATGGAAGAATGTGACAGCAAGTTTGTGTGCACTACATATACCAGCATGCACTGGTCCTGATTGCAAAGATGCTGTTGTGCTACTAAAACCCACCAATGTGAGCAATCCCAAAGTAGTGGTTAGTGCAATGAGGTAAACCGCGTGCCAAACCATTAATGTGAGGTAAAGAATGAAAAAACAATGATGTATGCAGAAAATACCTAAAATAAACCAAAAGAGTCATGTGTCGATCGAATCAGGAAATCATCACAGTATTAAGCGGTGACCTCGTGCCAAAACGTGGCCTCGATCTGCTGACTGTGTGTACTGGGATATGTGGTTAAAAAGTCTAGTGTAGAACAATCTTGCAGTCCTTTTGAGCGGAGTCCTTCTTGGTGCAGGCCAGGAGTTCCGCATGGCAGTCCCTCTTCTTCTTTTTTCCAGGCAGGGATCTTTGATCATCCACAATACCAATCCAGGCGATTAGAAGCTCTGAGATGGTCCTTGGGATATTGGGGTGTTGGGGCTACATTTCACTGAGTGCACCTGGCCAGTTCCATCAAAGGTCAACTGGGGTCTTTTTGATGGAGATGGTGCAGGTGAAGCCCTATTAACCTTTTGTTGTTAGGGAGTCAACTCCTTTACTTCTTGAAGCCAGGCAAAGTCCTTAGAGCTGTAGTTCCTCAGTGTGCAGCAGGCACAGTCATGCAGAGTGCAGTCCTTTGAGGTGCACACCAGGGTTCCAGCAGGGCCGTCCTTTTTCACCTTTCAGTTCAGGCAGTGATCTGAGTTGCTGGGCAACTCTCCCGTATTTATTCAGTGTGCCTGAGCTGGCAAGCAGAGAGGCACCGCTGGCTAATGGGGTGCAGGGTGCCATCATCTGCGGGGACCACTTCCTGTGAAGTGTGACAAAAATCAATCCCAGGAAGCACTATTCTTCCAAAATCCAAGGTGGAAAAAGTCTCTTTGTGGGGTTAGGACCTGGTTAAGCCATCCCACTGGTGTGGCTTAATTCCTCTAACACTCCTCCTCTAGCCCCTCTGCTAATCTAATTACTGGTGCTCCCATTTGGCTGGGTTGGCAGGATGTAGGGATGAGCCTGGTTCCTGTCCTAAGTGTCCTTCCCACTTCGAAGACCAGTTTGGCTACCCAGTCCCATTGCTGCCTTTTGAACTCCACCCACCAGAGGTCCCTTTGTTTCAATGCAGACTACTTCACTCCTCATTAAGGCAGCTTGGCTCAGACTGGCAGAGACTGGTCAATCAGAGGAAAGAAGCTGGAAGCCTGGGTTTTGTATCACAGAAAAGAAAGTTCTATAGCTTTTTTCTGTGAAAGTTATAATAAATCTAATAGTAGCAAATTGTTGGATTCATTCTATCATTTTGAGTCCAAGAATGGAAATTGTAGCTCTTTCCTAGAGATAGTTATACCTTACTAAAGTTCTCCTATGTTAGCCTTTGGTGCTAGTGTGCTAAAGTGGGCAAAAACAAAATTGGCAGTTTTTCCATCACCAGGACATATAAGACATATTTTATACTGTAATGTCCTTGCTTATAGCTACAAGGCACTCTATCCCTGGAGCACTGGGGGGGGGGGGGACTTAGGGGTGATTTAAATGTAAACATAAGGTCGTTTGCGACTTTGGAAGCATCTTTAATTCCAAGGTCAATTTTGCATATAATTTACTTTTAAAAGCAACCTGCAAGACAGGGCTGCCTTTAAAATGACAACAGGCACCACAATAGTGCATACCTCGGTGCATTAAATGCACTGGACCTTTAATCCTCCATGCCCTGTTATATACTGGGGACTTATCGTCAGGCTGCCATGCCAATTACAATTCTGCCAAATTTGCATACACTTTTAATCTGAGCACATGCCCTGGGTCTAGTTAGCAGATCTCAGGGCGCCTTCAGAGTCAGAAAACCAGCATCTAGAGGTCACAAGTGGGGGCAAAAAGTTAGAAGACACTGCAAAAGGTCTCACAGTCTGTCAGCTAAGACAGCAACTGAGAAAAAAAAGATGTGATAATGACGCGGACTCCATAACCATGAAATAAATACATTGTGGAGTGAATAGGAAAAAAGGAGAAAAAGTGAAAACGCAGTATAAATCGGATGACCCGACGAAATATGGGTACAGAAAACAAATAAGACAATCATGTCAGAAAGTAGTCAAATGATGCATGACCAAAGTTAGAAAATATATTGATCACTGCATGTCACATGATACACCATGGTATACGTCTGATGGAAACTGATGAGATAATCATGACAGCATACAGTTAAATAGAAGTGGCAAAGAAAGTAAAAGTATATTCTCAAAAGAGAATGGCACGCAGTGCCAGAATATGCATGAAAATGCTAAGCAGAAAAAGATGCACAGTTGGTGACATTGATTGAAACCAAACAAGAACAGGGACATAATACATGGATTGCCACAATTGACACCTAGTAACAACTAAACAGCTCACTCCATACCCCAGTTTGTCAAATGATTGTTTGTACATGTGAGAGGTGGTTGCATGTTAAGTGCATACTGAGCAAAAACGGATATCTATGGATGAGCTTAAAAATAGTTGTGTGTGTTATGCTGGTATAGTAATTCATTATGCAAGGCGTAAGCAGAAGTGTCAGCGAGAATCAAAGACTGCAAGAAACAAGCCATTTCTAATTTATTTTTGAGGTTTGTGGTATTGAGACTGTTCAAATTCTTAATCCAATCAGTTTCACATTATGATAACCGTTTTTAGGTGTTGGTCTCAGTATTCACAATAATGGTTTCCAGCACTGTTAATCTAAACTGAGCAGTTCTGTCATTGTGATCCATCCAATGTGCCGCAAGAGACAAATTTCTGTTCCAGTTTCTAAATATGCTCTTTTGCTCTGTGATGTGCACCTTGATGTGCCTCTCTGTTTTACCCATGTATATTAAACTACAAGGACACCTAATTGGCTATTACAGTACGCCGAATGTTTCAACTGAATCAACTTGCGTTGTCGCATAAGTTCTAACTACCCTAATGAGGCTAATGGATATGGGTGGCAGAATCGCATAGATTGTGGGGTACTAAGTGTAGGAGGTGGACCTGGTTTGTTGTGGGTACTTACACCAGATCCAGTTATCCCTTATAAGTGAAATGCAGTGTCTAGAAGCAAGGCTCTCAAGAGACAGCTGTGGATGAGCAACCAAGGCTTATCTACAAATGCAAAGCTCATGCAATACCACTGTAGTCACACAGTACTCACACACACGAGAGAAAACACCCAGTGTTACAAAAATAAAGGTACTTTATTTTGGTGACACAAATGCCAACAATACCATAGAGACTATACTCCCGTATGAGGTAAGTAATACACAAATCATATACACTAGTATGCAGAAATGTGCATGAAAACAGAAAACAGTGCAATCAGTGAAAATCACAATAGTTAGAAATGGGCCTAGGGGGAACACAAACCATATACTAAGAAAGTAGAATGTGAATGTTGGTTTCCCACTTAGGCAAGTGTAGTGTGTAGGGGGTCTCTGGGAGTACTAAAAAAAAACCAAAGGTAAGTACTAGAACTTACACCAGTGCCCAGGAAAGCAGGCATAAAACACAGTAACTTTACCAGAACACACACAGATACAAAAAAGAAGATTATGCAAGAACCAGAAGAGACTGCAAGACACCAAAATGGATTCCTGGACCTGAGGACCTGTAGAGAAGAACAGTCAGTACTGCAACCAAGAAGATGGATTCGGATTCCTGGTTGGTGCAGATGATGTCCCACACCGGATGGAGGATTGCTGTCTAGCTTGCGTCTCTGGAGTCTGCCACGCAAAGCTCGCAGTTAGTGGTAAAGGACGCTGCCCGGGGCCAGGAAGGACCAGGTGGACTCTACCCAGGAGGGGGAGTTAGCGGGTGCTCATCATAAAGCCCAGAGAAGACCAGGCAGCGTGAACTGGAGTCCCACAGCACAGGGACAAAGAAGATACAAAAGGAGGCCCACACAGCACTACGACAAACGCTTCCACGCCGCCGGAGAACCACTCAGGAAGATGTGCGTCGCAGGATAAAGTGCTGGGGGCTGGAGCTGCAAAATGCATGAAGGACTTTGTGGAAGAATGCCAACAAGCCTTGGCAACTGCAAACCACGCAGTGCACAGAGGTACTGTTTTACGTGGGGAGGCAAGCTCTTACCTTCACAAAGTTGGACAATCAGGACCATCAGGACAACTTCAGTCCACCACCCATGATGCATGATCCATGCAGCTCAGCAGGCAAGAGGATCCATGCAGTAGGTGGCTGCTGAAGCAGGGGAGTGACTCCTTCACCCCAAGGGAGATTCCTTCACGCTTCTGGTGCAGGCTGAAGACAGACTGTCCTCAGAGGATGCACAACTGAGAAACAGTTGCAGTTGCTGGCAGGAGCTGAAGATACTATGTCGCAGAAGGCGTCTTGCTTCTTTGTTGCAGTTTGTAGAGTTCCTGGAGAGTCCAGATGCAGTTTCTTCGGTGAGAAGTTGAAGTGGAGGATTCTGAGGATTCCTGCGGAAGTCTTGCAATCCGAATCTGAAGAACCACCGAAAGGGGAGACCCTAAATAGCCCTGAAAGGGGGTTGGTCACCTAAACAGGTAAGCATCTATCAGGGGAGGGTGCTGATGTCACCTGCTGGCACTGGCCACTCCCAGAGTTTCCTACCAACTTGGAATCCAAGATGGCAAAACCCAGGGACCCTCTGGAGGAGCTCTGAGCACCGCCCCTGGGTGGTAATGGACAAGGGAATGGTCACTCCCCTTTCCTTTGTCCAGTTTCATACTAGACCAGGGACTGGGGCTCCCTGAACTGGTGTAGACTGGATTATGCAAGAAGGGCAACAAATATGCCCTTCAAAGCATTTCCAGTGGCTTGGTGAGGCTACCCCTCCCAAGCCAAGCCTGTAACACCTATTTCCAAAAGGTGTAAAACCCCTCTCCCAGAGGAAAACTTTTGCTCTGCCTTTCTGGGCTCAAGCTTCTCAAGCAACAGGGGGACAGAAACCCGTCTATGAGGTGGCAGCAGCTGGGGCTGCCTGGAAAACCTCAGAAGGCTGTAATGGCAATACTGGGGGTCCTCTAAGGAGCAATCAGAGTGCATGAAATCTGTGGGGATGAAGGGAATTATTATGAAGACAATGAAATATTTCCAGACCAGAACCTGGTAGATGCTTCTTCCAAAATGGTTTATTTCAGTATAACACAGCAGGATACAGAAACTTCACCCACACCAAAAGCAGTCTCTCTTCACCAACTGCCATATGGAACCTCACACCAATGTTCCAGGCAAAAGCCAAGAGCGCCCACAAAAGGGGTGGGCAGGAACATACCATAATAGCACTTTCAAAGATACAGTGTTACAACAGAAAGGAAATAAGACTAAAACTGATAAACATTATAGAAAAGGACATACTACACTACCTTCCTTTCCATTAAAAAAAAATATATATATATATATATATATATATATATATATATATATATATATATATATTTAAGAAGAATATTTACTTAAGTTTAACAACTCTATTCAGATTCCAAATTGACCATCGTCAACCTTAACAGACCCCTTGAACAGTTTAATAACCTTAAATACTTTACTAAAATGAGAAGCTCCAGCATTTTTTTCCCAGGCAACTTAATCTTGACCAAATTCCCAACTTGCACATCACTTTCCTTCACAGATTTGCAACTGTAATAAATTCTCTTTCTTCTATTCGAAAGATATTTGTCTTTTTCAAAACCTACTGACTTCTGAAATTCATAAGCAAAATCTTCCTTAATGTACTTTTTCACCCAGGGAGGACACACTTTAGTGTGAGGAACACGCTTTCTCAATAAAACAAAAGGGGATTGGTTCATACTTGAATGTGGAGTGAATCTATATGCTTCCACTTTGGACTTAATCATCAACTCCCAATTAGCACCCATTTGTTTAGCTAACTGTATAGTTTCCTTCAAAGTTCTGTTAAAGCGTTCTATCATTCCGTTTGATTCTGTGTGATATAAAGCACATTTCTTATGAACAATACCTCTTGTAGACAAGAAGTCACACATAAGTTTAGGTAAACTGGACCCCATTATTTGTAAGAATGAATCTTGGATTACCCTCCCTGCCAAACACCTCTGAAAGAAAGTTCACTACAGTCTTAGTTGTAATCTCAGTAGTTATTAAAATCTCAGGCCAATGGGACAACATATCTATAAGGACTAAAACATAGTTGGAAACAGCCCCACAGGAAATCGGACCCATGATATCAATGGACACTTCTTCCCACACTTCCTTAGAAATTTCTTTTAGAACCAAAGGTTGGGTTCTAGGCTTCAGCGCCTTATCCAAAAACGTGCAATCAACACAATCTCTCACCTTCCTTACAAGAGAACATCCATCCCAGGCCACCAATAAGTGCATCTCATCCTCTCTTTTGTTTAAGATATCCCCTGATGACCAGAATGAGCAAGGTTTCTGAGTTGTTCACGTAAAGTAGATGGAGGAATTAGTCTAGAACCTCTCAACAACAGACCATTCTGAACAGAAAGTTCACCCCAAACCTTCTTGAAAGCCATATTATCCTTTTCAAAATCAGTTAATACCTTGTTAGACAATAGTAGGTTTTTATCTTTTAATAATTCTTTATCCTTACTTAATTCATCCAACCACACCATTTCGGAGATGTAACCCTCTGTTACCATACAAACCTTAACCTCATCATCAGTCTACCATGAATCATCATTAACATCATCATCAGCAACTACAGAGTCCATCCTGGACTGGCAATCTGCTGTCCTGTTTTCGCATCCAGGAACATATTTAACTTCAAAATGAAAATCCTGTAAACCTATAACCTACTTACAAATGCGAGATGAAATATTATCAAGTCCCTTTCTCTCAAAAACTCGCAAGGGCTTTTGATTCGTATACACATGGAAACGTACTCACCAAAGAAATTGCTTGAAGTTTCTGACAGCCCAAAATATGGCTAATGCTTCCTTCTCTATTGTAGAATACCTGAACTCCGTACCACGTAGACTGTGTGAAGCAAACACTATAGTATTCTCTTTGCCATTGTTCAACTGTTTCAAAACACAACCCAATCCTTTCTCTGAAGCATCCATAACAGGACAACAAGGCAAACATGGCTAAAAACTACTAAGAGATTGAGCAGAAGACAACTCGTTTTTCAAGTCAAGAAATTCCTCCTCACATTCATTTGTCCATAGAAATTCTGAACCCTTGTTCAGAAGATTTCTAATGGCGCATGACCTTTTAGCACAATCGGGACATACCTGGAATAAAACTCTGCCATGCCTAAAAAACTTGTATATCATCCTTTCTTTTTAGAGTAGATAAATTCAAAGTAGCCTTAACCAACTCTTCCGTAGGCTTGACACCATTTCCAGATATTTCATGCCCTAAGTAAACAATATCCTACTTCAGAAATTAGCATTTTGCCCTTTTCAGAGTCACACCTTTAGATCTAAACACTTGAAGAACTTCTCTGACTTTTTCTTCATGTTGTTCACCTGTCTCGGTGAAAACCAGTACATCGTCTTGAAAAAAACAAACACCATTTATGTCACCGAGAATATCATTCATTAATCTTTGAAATATAGCTGCTGCAGAGCAAAGACCAAATGGCATCCCGTTTAATTTATACACGCTAAACAGTGTGATGAAAGAAGTAAGCAATTTGGATTCCTCACACAGTTGCACTTGATGATAAGCAGAAGTTAAATCAAGTGTGGTAAAAAACTTTGCATTACCTAATGAACTGACCATTTCAGTAATATTAGGCAATGGAAATTAATCTTCCACAATCTCCTTATTTAAATTGTGTAAATCAACACACAGCCTAATATCACCTGTTTATTTTAGTAGCAACGACTATTGGAGCAATCCATTGTGCTGCTTCCACTTCCTCAATTATGCCATCGCCCTGTAACGTCTGAAGTTCATTTTTAACTTTGTCTCGTACACTTATAGGAGCATTCCTGACTTTGCAAGCACTAGGTTTGGCAGCACTCTTCAAAACAATGCGATGCTTATACCTCTTGACACACCCCACCTTGGTGCTAAACACATCCGGAAACTCCCCCATCAAGTCATTTTCAAAATCAGAAACTCTCTGAACCCAACCATGCTGCTCAGATTCAGAAATCTTCTGAACCTGAACCTGTGGCTCAAAACTAGGGTTCAAAATGATACCCAACTCTTTTTGATGTGGCCAGCTCAAAATGGTATCACCAATAACAGGAACATATATCTTACCATATGTCTTATTACCTTTGAATTGAATAGATGCTTCAAAATAACCTTTCAATTCTATAGGTTTCCCTCCATAGCTGTACGGAGAAACATCGGGGTCATGAAGAGTGAATTGGCCGTTGAATAACATCTCGTAATCTATCACTGAGACCAATGATGATTTAGCTCCTGAGTCCATCATCATTTGAACACTAACTCCATTTAGTTCAACAACATCTGAAGATTAGTCACAGCGAACTACAGAAACACATTTAACATCATTAACAACTTGGAAAATGAAGTCATGGTCAGAATCATCACACTCAACTTCACTCACTTTAACATTAGTCCTCGAAGATCAGCAAATAATGTCTGTCTAACTTTAATAAAGTGATTTCAAACTCAAAGAAGTGTCTCCTTCAGCTTCGTCTGAAAAGTTAATCGCAGGAAGGGTCTCTAAAACCTCCTGACCAAGGCAATGTTGAAGCACAGACGTCTCCCTTTCCGCCGACAAATTGCTTCCACAGACTTTGAGGTAAGTCAAAAAAACTTTCTGCCATTTAGGCCAAGCAATAGGAGGATCACCAGGAACAGAAAGAAAGAAAGGTTGAGGTGTAATGTTCTGCATACCGACATATTTTAAAAAACAGACAATAAAGAATTGTAGAAAACTTTGTGAACCCTGAACACCAGTACAAGATTAAACAACTTGAAAGGAAAATTAATATTAGAGTCTACACATTGCTAAATAGCATTGTTTAAAAACTTATGTAGGAAATGTATAATGTCAGAACAAATAGAAGTGTAAATCAGGGAGTAAAAGTATAATAAAACTCAATGTGTAGCTTGATCACCGGATGAGAAATGTTGCGAAGAAACCTAGAAGAGTTTCAGCAACAAACGCTGAAAATGTGAATGAAGACGTTGAGGAATAGCCGCATGGAGTGTTCCTTATTAAGATGCACTAGCAACGAAGAAGAGAGCATCCATGAGTTTGGCAATGCTCAGATACTCCGCAATAAGCGCTGGGAGAGAAGCACGAGGAAGGTTGCTGGGCAATGCCCGGCATCCTAGGAGCGCTGACGTAATGGTTAACCAGCGAAAATAGTTACCCAGCAATGCTCAGATCCTTCTGAGCATTGACGCGCTGGAATGCATGAGTAATGTTGCCAGGCAACGCCCAGCGTCCTGGGAGCGCTGACGTCCGTGGAAACAGCATGTGAATGGTTACCCAGCAACGCTCAGATCCCTCTGAGCACTCACGCGCTGGAATGCACGCGGAATGTTCCCGGGCAACACCCTGCATCCACAGAAAGCTGACGAAGGCTTAATACTGTTGATTAGCGAGGAGAGTTGCTAGGCAACTAGGACACTCACAGAAAATAATGAAAACAAAATGAGAAATCACTAGTACAAAGTAACACGATTCTCAGTAGCATTAAATAAAAAGCAGTACAAGCGAGCAAATAACAGTACCTCAAAATATAGATGCATTGAAGTTTCTGAAAGTCCACAAACAGAGAATCCGGTTCCCAGTTCACTTGTCGCCAAAATATGGGGATGAAGGGAAATATTATTGAGGCAATTAAATATTTCCAGACCAGAATGTGGTAGGTGCTTCTTCCAATTTTTTTTATTTCAGTATAACACAGCAGGATACAGAAACTTCACCCACACCAAGAGCAGGCTCTCTTCACCAACTGCCATATGGAACCTCACACCAATGTTCCAGGCAAAAGCCAAGAGCGCCCACAAAAGGGGGGGGGGGCAGGAACATACCATAATAGCACTTTCAAAGATACAATGTTACAACAGAAAGTAAATAAGACTAAAACTAATAAACATTATAGAAAAGGAAATACTACAGAATCATACAACCAATGCTTGCAAAGGCCTGGGGGTATGATTCCAACACGTTTGATACCAAAAATGCCTATGTTTGGAGTTACCATTATGTAGCTAAACATAAGTAGTGACCTATGCTCAGTACATGCGTAAAATGGCATCCCCGCACTCACATAGTGACCTATGCTCAGTACATGCGTAAATGGTGCCCCCACAACCTCCAGGAAAATGGTCCTGGAGGTTGTGGGGGCACCTCTGTTAGTGAAGAGGTGCCCTCAGACACAGGTACTCTGCACCCTGCACTCAGGACTGTAGGGCCTACTATAGGGGTGACTTTTAAGTGACCTGGTGCAGTTTAAATGGCAGTGAAAGGGTGCATGCACCTTTTCACGCAGGCTGCAATGGCAGTCCTGCAGAAGCCTTTGCATGGGCTCCCTATGGGTGGCAAAGGATATTCTGCAGCCCATAGGGATCCCTTGGGACCCCAATGCCCTGGGTATCTGAGTACCATATACTAGGGACTTATAAGGGGCCACCAGTATGCCAATTGCGGGTGAAATACTCTACCAGTATGCAACAACCAAATTTAGAGGAAAGAGAGCATAATCACTGGGGTCCTGATTAGCAGGATCCCAGTGAACACAGTCAATCACACTGACATCAGGCAGAAAATGAGGGTAACCACGGCTAAAAGAGGGTACTTTCCTACACTAAGTACAATTCTACACCATGTGACGCCTGTCGGCCTAATCTGGGTTTTCTGGCTAACTAGCAGCACCTCATCTCTGCCCAAGAGCAGGGATGATTGTGGCAGGGGAATCGTGGTCGATCAGATCTCGTCCATTTCTCTCAGTTACATTAGTCTCACACAGGCAAATACAAACAGAGTCAAAATATAGTTCAATAAGGGTTTATTTAAGTAACAGTATCTTAGATAAAATTTAATGTATTGCATTAACTAGGATGATAAAACACAATAAGAACCAGACTGTGACAAGGAAAGTGAAACAAAAATAGTCCCACCATACTGTCACTAGGAGTGATATATTTCATTCCTACCTAAGTTATGTTAGAGCATAGCATTATAAGCATAATCTGCCCTTCAGGTTTCCTCTGTGGGAAGTCATCATCCCCCATACCTGAGCAAAGAA
The DNA here is from genome assembly GCF_031143425.1 of Pleurodeles waltl. Lineage (NCBI taxonomy): Eukaryota > Metazoa > Chordata > Amphibia > Caudata > Salamandridae > Pleurodeles > Pleurodeles waltl. Next base: position 1,538,502,915 of record NC_090446.1, read on the forward strand.
GCCTGCAGTCTAGAGAGACACCGTCCCCATATAGGCCAGGGATTTAGTAGTCCATGCAAGCAGCTGTAGAAAACGCTATCAGCAATCACCATGCAGTCGTGGCCATCTGGCTGGAATCTCCCTCTAACGTGTATGGGACTAAAAAGTGTTTATATAATAAAAACGTTGACATTCTTAGAAAGGTCCTCACGTAGGAATGTGTTTGTTTCTGTGAATGTTGGATACACAGCGTACCACTTTTGCCAGCAACCTTATCTGACTGCAGCCTTGAGGAAAGTACAAAGTGAAATGAATGTCCTGCAAAAAACCTAGGGCCAGATGTACGAAAAAAACAAATTGCGATTTGCAATTTGCGAGTCTCTGCGACTCGCAAATTGCAAGTCGCAATTTGGGATGCAGAAAGGTGTCTCAGACACCTTCTGCAAGTCGCTATGGGGTCGCAAAGACCAACCTCATTAATATTAAGGAGGTGGGTCGCAAATTGCGGCCCCATAGCGACTATGGGCACTCGCTAACATGGAGGCCTGCTGACGTCAGCAGGCCTCCATGTTAGCGACCTGCTGCTCAATAAAGCAGTTTTTTTTTTTTTAAATGTAGCCCGTTTTCCCTAAAAAAATCCGAAACCTTTTCGAAGGCGAAAGAACAATTAGACGGAGAAAATAAAACAAGACCGCAAATGTGGCTATTGCTAGAAAAGCAATGCTGAATAAAATGTAACTGGGCTAAAGTGCACAACGGCAGGCCTAGTTTGATAAAATAACGTGTCTAAAATATGGGAAAAATAGCTATACAACAGCATGTTTGTGGGTGAGGAATGATGCTGCCTACAATGACGTTGCTGCAGTGTGTGTACTTCTGGCGCTTCCTCATCACTTTGTTCAATGTGCCATTCTTTTGCAGAGTTGACAATACGATTTCTTCCAAATTACGGGTGTATGCATGAGCATAGAAGGGTTTGTTTGCGAAATGTCCCTTAAAATCTGGTTTCATTTGGAGGAGTTCTCACCATTGCTTGTTATTACGTTTGATGGTGGTTGAGTAGACAATTTGGACACAAAAACCCCACGTGTTGGTTTCACAATCTGTTTTTTCACAACAATATTGAACGATCAAAAGTGGACGTGCAATGAAGAGCAGTATCCAACACTTCTTATGGGTACCCGCATTTGATTAACTACTTTTTGAATGCAGCAAGTGCCTGAGTGCAAATGTCAGAATTGGATGTCATTCGTTTCACGCAAATGAAGTGTGAAAAAGGAAGATGTTGTTTCAACAGCAGTGGGTGTTTCTAAATAGCAGCATGTTGTTCTGTTCAGTTGGCTTCTTAAAGACTTTAGTGGAAAGACACGAGTGTGAGTTCAAGATGAACATCCAGCTAAGTAACACTTGTCTTATGGATGGAATGTGTGAACTGAGTTCTGGGGTTCTTCTGATTGAGGTCAGCAATCTGCTGTTCAAGGTGTTCACTGGAGCATTTCCAAATCAAAAAATGTAATTGGTCTATTTTAAATACATGATGTGTTTGCCAGATTGCAGAATTGTAGATGAAACTGCCCTCATAATTTGACACAAAAATGTTAGCATAACTTTGGCTGGTGCAAACTGATATCCACGCTATCCTTCAGGGTGGAAGCAATTCTCCCCAAACTGCCTTCCCCAAGAATAGTGCATGTTATCTTAGGAAGTGTAACACAGCTGTTTGCAGTTTACTTTTAAGTACATATTTGTTCCATAGAAATTGTAGTTGCCAAGTTGCCAGTGATTTATGGTGGCTGCAGTTGATGCAATATCATTGTGGACAGACAGATATGTGGTTTGATGGATGAGCTTAAACATAGGTTTTAACTTTAGCTTTGGCACATAATCATAAACTTCATGTTTTTCTCTGTACTCTTCAAATTATAAATATATAAAATGTAAATAAGAAGTTATCTGCAAAGTGCTTTTTCATAGATCCAAAATAATCCAGTCTGAACTGCTCAATGCACTGTTCTATCTGTAGGACCTTATAGTTAAAATGTTGTAAAGATCTTTTAAAGTTTTGCCTACACACAGCTTTTAGCAGTCATTTGTCAAAGAATTAGTGTGGGTAATACCAAAACTTATAGTGGGTTTTGGGTCAGTTATTGGTTAGCTTTCTTGTCAGTCTGATTTGCTTCTTCTTTGAGAGCTGTTCTCGTGATTGGAAAATGGCCAAGATGGCAGTCAGAGCTGTCACTTAAATGAGAGCTCTGACCAGGCCTCCAGTGCATCCTTCACTATTCTCCTTGGGGTGGCTTCTGGAGCCCTAGTAATAAGCTCTATTGTCTTCACTCCACAGCCCATGCACAGTATCAGGCGCCCAATCAACATTGTGATGGAGCAAGGCTTAAGCCAACGCCTCCACCTTATACTGCAAGATCATGACATCCTTGACTGCCGAAATGAGCTCAATGTCCCTGCAGCGACCAGATAATTGATTGTGTGCAGGCATTTGCGGATGTTGGGATGCAGTCCTCCTCCCCACTCAGTGGCATCACAGAGGCTTTTCCTTGTACTTTGGGTCATCGGTGCATGACGTGCTATGTGAGGTACTCAGCAGCTGAGCGGACAGCAGTGCTGCTCAGGGAGACAAAGGAAGATAATTCCTCACCCCGACTGGTAGAAGAACTGCCAAATGGTAGGACACGGTCCTCTTTAACATCGGCAGCAACAGAAGACTCACACTGTATTCACAGATTTTGGCGTGCCTCATCTGGACACCCGATGATCAGCCGAAACACTAACTGTCTCTCTCTCCATATGGTGGACCCTCTGGCTTGGGCTGCCCTGCCAAGAACTGGGTGGTGGCTCCCAGTACAGAACAGTGATTAGTGCGGGCAGTGCTCTCTTCCCTAATAATCTCTGGCCCCCCTTCCTCCTACCCTGTTTCAATTGCGAGAACCTGAGACTATTGCCAGTACCTGCAGGGTAGATGACCTAGCCGGGGGTACACCTCACAAAATCAGCAGTTGGATAACCCTGTGCTCCTTGTGTAACAGTGGGACATAGTTGCACCGTGGGCCCCTAGGCCTAGTGTCCACTATGTAATCTGAGCAAAACCCACGAGACTCAGACATGTCACCTTAACCTCAGTCATAGGGGAAGCAATGCAAGAACTATTTCACCATTCCCACTCTGGTCTTGTGCTGGAGAACACACTGGGGTGGCACCCTCCGGACACACCCACCCATAGGAGCTCTGACAGATGTGTTATTTGGCCCACTCAGGTCTGGGATAACTTGCTTTTAATAAGTCCAATTGGAACAAGGATGCTCAATTGTGCCAAGGACTGCAGAGTGATATGCCCTGGGTGCTCCCTGGATAACACAGACTCCTTCCAAGTGCAGCAATGGTGAAACCAAATGCAACAAGGTAGCCCGGCCCCCTCCTTAGGGCTTGGACCCGAAAACACCGTTGGAGGCTCACCACCTAGAATGGATGCAAATTGTCACTTGGAAGCTACGTTGGACAAACATTTGAGACAATTTGAGAAGATACTCCAGGACACAAAAACTATGCTGGACTTAAAGATAGATTCAGTGTCCATTGATGTAAGCTTGCTCCATGCTAACCACCGGAAGCTGATGGAAAGAGTCAATTAAATGACTCATTACACCCTATGGTGCAGGAGGTACAATCTCATCTCCGTGAACTGCGTGCAGACATCACCACCTGACAGAGAAGGGCCGAGGAACAATCACGCTGCAACAATATTCAATTCTCCAGGTTCCCAGAATGCACAGAAGGGTCTAGCATCGAATTATTTCCTTGAACATTGGTTAGAGTCTACATTCCTAGTAGGCAAAGTACCTAACTTCTCTATAGAACGTGCGCACCACCTGACAGCCCACCCCACCAACAGGAGGCCCACCATGCACAGTCATTGCACGACTTCTGAACTTCAAACATCGGGATCCTATCCTTTCCTCCAACTGTTTCATTCTAAAGACCCTTGGCAGTTTGAGTGTGCCACCATTACTGCTTATCCCCACAACATTAGGGAAATGCAGTGACTGTGCAATTCCTACACCTCTGTTAAAGTGCAACTCTGCAACCTCGGGCTCCAACATGCACTACTATTTCCAACATGACTTAAAGTCATCGACGGTGAGAATGGTCTCTTATTTTCCTCCCTGCAGGATGCCTGCACATGTCTTCATGCAAAACTAATGGTGTTCCCGTGGCTGGAGACCCAACCGCTGGAGGGGTGGCAGATGCCAAGGTCGAAATGCTGACACATGGGGAAATGTTGAAACCGGCCCACTGCTGATCAACTTATCAAGCAGCATGCACAGTCAGAAGCAGAGGTACAACACGGTAACTGCAATCTGTTTGTGGCCCTATAGGGCAAACGTACCTTACTGCAGGCTCAGATACGAATGAAGTGATGGATTACCCCTCGCTTAGCGGATGACTTACTTTGAAAACAACAGACTACAGACTCCCTGACTGGTAAGGCCTTATGCCCTTGGAATGGTCGTAGCTTCAACCCATGGCCAGACGCTTGAGCGATATGGAGAGGGGTTAATACTTGTTGGATGGAGCCTGCTTATCCCAGGTCTTACTTGGAGCCTGATAGCTAACTGCTATAACCCACATATCGAATCAGACTTATCTTGATTATCTGTTTTCCTTATTGGTTTGTTTTGCCTTTGCTATACTGCTATTGTTCGGGCTCCACTTGGTGCCTGCACAGGGGGGTGAATGCATGATGGGAAGGGTTTATGTACATGGTTTACTGATGATACGAGCTATGTCCACACACAGCCAGTACTTATTCAACAGTGCTGTGCGTTCCCTTCCCCAGCAGGGCTTTACTTCCCCCTACAGACTGACATGACCCTAACCCCACACAGGTTCATATTGCAAAACAACTTATTTACATGGTATGCTAGAGGCCTGGGTTCCCCCGCAAAGCAGCATCTGGTTTATGCCTATTTAAAGAGTCGCCACATATATATAACATACTTACAGGAAACTCACATGATAGCGCTGGAATTGCAGAGGCTCTGCACAAGGTGGAGGGGCCAGGTGTATGGTATGATGTTGTTGACGTATGCTAGAGGGGTCTTGAAATGGATTGCATCTGGTGGCCTTTTTACGATGACAATGGATAAGGCAGTCCTAAAGAGTGATATGTGGTTGTAGAAGGTCAATTTGACGGCACAACCATTGCAGTCCTGGCAATATATGCTCTGAATTCCGGCCACCAATTCTTTTTGGATCGTCTAGCTCCAGCCGTTCTTCGAGACCCTCATACTTCTGTAATCTGGGGAGAGGATTTCAATTGTCCACTGGACACCTTAAGGGACCCTTCAACCCAGCCATTACTGGGTGCTGGCTGTTGCATGGTTTACCAGCACTTCGGGCAATGGTTAGCTACTGGCAACTGGCATGCTACATGATGTTTGGCACCTCCATCATCCAGACAGCAATGAGATCTCATATTATTCCCCCCTCCATAAGTTAAACACCTGGATAGATCTGTTCCTATGTATTGCAGAGCTGTATCCCCTGGTACTTAAATCTGAATATTTAGCACAGACACTCTATGATCACCGCACGCGTTTATTTACCCTACAAAGCGGTGAGGCATGTTCCTGCATTTCCACATAGCGACTGCAAACAGAAGCGCTACAGGATGTCCCTTTCTGTGAGCAACTGGTTTTGCACAACGCATAATATTTCCACTAAATGTGGGGACTGCCTCTCATTGAACAATGGAGCGGGAGGTGCATGAAGTAGTTCTCCATGGCTACTGTATTGCTACAACTTGGAGAGCAAGACAGGCGCTCCACATGGAGCCTAGGATGCAGGAAGATGAACTGCAGTAGCTTGACATGTGTCTGCTGCAAATTAGTGTGGAGACAGATAGACTTCACCAACTGTGAGAGGACCACCGCAACACTGAAGCATACCTTCAGAAATTAGACCATAAACATTATCTGACCCGGCTGCACAAGAAAGCTACCGATTGGGTCAACTTTTAATGTGGCTGCTTAGAGATAGCTACTTGCAAACTCCGATATCAGCCATCCATCTAGATGATGGCAATATTGTTAACACACAGTTGGAAATCAACAAGGCTTATCTAGCTTACTATTGTACCCTGTATTCGGAGGCCCCCACCGCATTTACTGACACCTTAGGTGCCATCTTCTGTAATCTCCCCTGCCATGGTTAGATCCACTCCAGTGTCCAGAACTTGATACTCCACGCAAATTAAAGTGATTGGATTACCTATCACGCAAATGTCCCATGCTAAAACCTCAGGAATGGTCAGGCTCTCCATATAGTACTATGCAACCTTCTCAGCCACACTGGCCGCCTGACTCCTAGAGGTCTATAACGAGACATTAGAAAGGGGTACACTGCCAGATACCCTGAGAGAAGCCCTTATTGTGGTACCCTCCAAACCAGGCTGAGGCCCCCTGGAGATGAAGTCCTACTGTCCCTGTTAATTTAGAATTTTGACTACATAGTACTAGGCAAGGTTTTCACAAACCAATTTTTACCTATTATCACACACACCTCATACATGTGGACAAGAGCGGGTTTATCCCAGATTGTAGTTCCTTCCTCAATATTTGCTCAGCCTAATGGAGGATGGCCACACTGGACCTGGAGTCCGGGTGGTGGTCTCACTCGATATTGAGAAGGACCTTTGATACCATGAGTTAGGGATACCTATTACCTGCCCTCAAGGCTATACACTTTGAGCGTGGATATTTGAGTTTGCTTTGTGCCCCATATAACCACCCACTGGTGCGGGTCAAAACGGAGCTTACAATATCTGTAACTTTGAGCAGCACCCAGAAAGTTGTTTAACACAATGGTGTCTATTCGGAATTGTTATGGGCAATCTTTATGAGGATGGCTTCTTACTCTCTTTCCAGGTCCTTAGGAACTCTTACAATATTCGTGCTGGCCACTTCTTCATATACCATGCCGTACATAGGGATGTCACTGCACACTGAGGAGGGACGGGCGGACGGAACAATCCACAAACAGAACCATCCACACTCCCCTTTCACATGGCCCTTACTCACTGTAATGTCAGCCACTTTGTCACAGCCTACTTTATTATTTTACAATACCCCATCAGAAACTGGTCCATAAGAACGTTGGTCCCGCCATCCTAATGCGTCCCTCTCAGACAAACAGTTGGTTGCAAACATTGAGCCAAGTGTGATATGTTTCATGAAACCCACACCTTCGGTATACACAATTTAACTACGGCGACGAGATTTACCTTATGCCCTGGCAAATAGCTCATATGTTCCCAACTGCTTCACCATCATGCTCCAGATGGGTACACCAGAAGTGGGGTTTTTCCATATGGTGTGTGATTGTCTGGTGCAAAGGGGCGCTTGGACAGATATCATAGCAATAACATCCACGCTGGTTGATGCACAGCTTCCACATAGACCTGAGTCCTGCTTACTGGGGATTCTTACGAGGGCCACAGAAGACAAATAGCTACATAGATTTGTTTATCTGGCATGTACTGCTTAAACGTTTAATTGCTATGTCCTGGAAATCATCTCCTCTGAGAAACAGTGCTGGCTTCGTACACTGCTTAAATGGGCACAGGAGGAAACAGACATCCTGGCAGAATCCCACAGACAAGGTGGCAAAGGGACAGGAGCCAGGATCTGGGACCGCTTTGTCCGGAACCTGGAGGCAAGGGATGATCTCCGCCCTCCATGAAACATCCCCTGCACTCCTTTCTTTGGCTGATGATTTTAGGTTTGTGTTTGCTACAAGAACACAGCAATGTTTCGTTTGCTTTGCAAAAAAAAATGTACTGTGGCTGGTCTCATCCTATTGAGGTATATCCATGTGGCTTGTTGGTTTCTCCATTGATGCCTGGGAAACTCTGACTCTTTTCCTCATTGTGTGATTGTGGTTTGTATTGGGATCCATGTCATTCTTTCTGTTTTTTAATTTTTTGGAACGTTTACTATATATGACTAATAGAAACAGAAAAAAATGACTGCTGTCCTCCAACTTCTTGTGTTTTGTCCTTCTCTTGAAACATGCCTTGTTTAGCCTTCTTTTTGGTTGATTTGCATTCTTCTACTGATCTCCTTCAGGGAACATCTTTTTTTCTTTTTCTGTCAGCACTCCATTGGAGTGCATCTGTTTTCTGGGTCTCGTGCTTTGCCCTCAAAAACTCACCTCTCAGTGTTTTCCGTGTTGCTCCCAAAGCTAATTTGTAAAATAATAAGTGGCACGGCCCTACTCAGGAGGCCATTTTCACTTGTACTGCCCATTACCACTGACAGTGCTGCCAGTTACAGTAACAACACAACTAATAACGTCACACTCTTACAAGGGTGACAGTTCAGACAATTCTAGGCTCACAAAGCCAAAAGAATGGCTTTGGGAGCAGGTGTTAGTCATGCATAGTGTTCATTTAATTAATTAACAATGGATGTTGTTCTTGTCTCTAAATGAAACAAACAGTGCCACCATGTGGCAGACTGTCATAAGTGTTGGTGCTGTCAATTAAGTGGTGGTGCTGAGCACCTGAAACCCCCTGCTCAAATTAAGCACTGGTTGTTCCGTCCTCCCCTGGTTAATGTTACTTTACCCACCTTCTATGTCCTTTTTTTTACTTTTTTTCACTCAGAACAGTAAACTAAAAGATCATAACCAAAACGAGAAGGCACTGCATCATCATAGATATATCCAAAGCCGTCCCGCATCAAAAAACACAAATGTTATATTCTTTTTTGTGGCTGCAGAAGACAAAGCTTGTGTAATACCATTAAAAGGCGCAACCCATTGGCTTGGCCAGTATTTGTTCGAACCGGAAAGGGGATCGAACAGGAACAACCACAGCCTTCATGACTAAGGTCAGTTCTTAAATCTTGTGGCTTTTTTTTTTCGAACAGGAAGTGCATTAGCAAGTTTTTCACCTGCATCAGAAGACATCCCACTCCAGAATGAAGTCTAGCATTTTAGAAGCTATGGGGTAGACTCATGTCAAGAAGTGACAAGTTAACTTGTCTCAACTTTAAATCATATTTAAATACTTTCTTTGTAAAATATAATCAGGGGACATCGGCATTTTTTGAAGAACTATCAAAGACAGAAGTACATATCTATTGCAAAAAAGCAAATAAGTCTCATTTATATTTTAACTACAGAAACATAGACAAAATAAGCCTTCACACTATCAGAGTGAGACATGTTACACTAAGAGGCCCCTACGTCTGTTGTCATTCTTAGCTGCCACTGTGGTGGACAATCCTTTCCTGTTTGAGGTGGATATATTCCAAGGGCTGGTTTGACAACGAAGATCAAAAGTGTTGCTTATGTGGTAATTGTAATGAAACACTAGAACACTTGACTTGGCCCATTAGAGTTCAGGAGGTAAAATCGTATATTGATCTTTAATTTCCCAGTCTGAAATGATGATCGTTTGTACCCGTTTTAGCAAACACTTCTGCTTGAATAGCTTCTCAAATTCAATCTTGATGCATAGTAACACAAATGTACAAGTATTAAAAGGTGGAGGGATTCTTGTTGTAATGCATCACATTTTGTCTCAAAGGACGCATTTCTGATAAATGTTCTTTTCTTTCTTTGTTTTACAGAGGCAAATACCAGAGTTTGAACCTGCTGTTAGCCCAGAAGGTTCCCTAATTTGACCTTGGGCGTAAGTCACTTTGGGTATCTTTGCAATACTGGTTACTGTTAACCTGGATATTTAGGGATTCTGTTATTTTCATGGGTTTTAGTTTATTTCCACATATATATGAGGAAGAAAAGATCTCTGAGTTACTGATGTACAATATAGGGGTGTAGTGTCTCATTGTATGTTTCCCTAACATCACAGAAACTAAGAACAATGGAAAGGACCTGTAATATCCCCTCCCCCCTTCATGAACATCTGGAGAAAAAATTAGCCAACTGTTTGTTTTGCAATCCATTTTCAAAGAAATGAAGTAGTAATCCTCAAATATTACAAACAGTTCTGAAAGGCACCCTTGGAGTAATCCTGTACCCCAGGGTCTTCCTACTGTACCAGGAACCATTGTACCATTGGGCCTCATTTACAAGGCCCTCGCGCCACCATTGCTTCATTTTTTTTGACGAAGCGGTGGTGCTAAGCAGGGCTTTACACTGCTACATATATACAAACCGACGCATTGGGCCCAATGCGTCAGTTTGTAAAGCCTTGCGTCACATTATACCTGCACCAGGTATTATGTATGCAATGTAGGCATTCCTGGGCAAAAAGGCAAAAAGCCATGCAGAACTGACGCAGTGAAATTTATATTTCACTGCGTCATTCCGCGACTTCACTGCATTCCAATTTTAGCACCTGCTCAGAGCATGCGTTAAACTGATGTAGGTATTTTTCCTATGGGAGCCTTCCTCGTATTGCTGGAGTAGTGTCAGGCACAATGTGGGGGTAACCATGCCAAAAAGTATGACTTTCCTACAACATATACCAGACAATGATCCTTAAATGTGACCCAGATATACATGAAGCTGTTTAGCAATCTTCACAGCAATCTGCAGGATTAAATTAATTATTTAAATATCATTTTTTGCTTTTCAAAGCAACATTTTTATTGGAGCTCCATTGGTGAAAAGTGTTATGATTGCCTATCGCCTTGTCCTGTCTGAAGGTCATTAAAATCAATTTGTAATACATTTAAAGCAAATCTAATGTTAGCAGGAGGAGCTTTGAGAAAAAGTCCACCTCACAACTCAGTGCTGCAGGATCTGTTAATCAGTTGGGTCTGGCCACATTCAGCTGCCTGTAGCATGCCACAGAATGAGTGGACAATCTTCAGTTAGGCTCTAGATATCAGTGCTGTTCCCAGCCTTCTTCCACACAGGTGAATGCAAGGCCGGCTTTAGTGCTGCAAGCACCCGATTCGACAATCTTTTTTTTGCACACCCCTCCAAAGACCTCCTTCTCTTCCCACTCCCTCACTACCACCAACCAGCAGGGCCCCTCACTCCCTTATAGCCCCTCTCTCACATTCATTTAATTTGTTTCAATGTCAGTATATAATTACTACCACAGTGGACGGCTTCACTGGCCTAACAAGACTGAAGGGGGCTTCCCTGAAAGGTACATGGACAGCCTCCCCTCCAGACTCACCGAGAAGCTCTCAAGCCAGGGTAGTCTGCTGAGAAGGCAACCTGGAGCTCAGACGCACTGAGGGGGCTGCAGGGGCCCTTGTTACACCACTGGATGACTTTACTAATAACAACGTATCTGTACCCTAAAGACCCCTTTTAGCAACATTAAGAATAGATAATGAAAAACTGGTGAAAGACGTAGGGCCTCATTATGAGTTTGGCAGTCTGACGGTAATACCGATGCAGTGGCAGCCGCCAAAAGACCATCAAGTTGGCGATCGTATGACCGCCGTATTATGAGTCACAATATGAACTCTGCCAAAAAACAGCCAAATTTCAGAAACCGCCAGGACGCTGGTAAAAAAAGATAGATTTGCTATTTTACATCATAGGCACACACTCACATTTCACATTTCACTCAGCACGCACCCCACATCAGCACTACATTCACAATACACACATCACTAGCACACATGATCTACTGCAACCGTCACCCCGTCACATCACAGCACCTACAACTCACCATTTACCAAACACTGCACCCTTCCACTTACAACACCCCCACACCATCTCCACAACCATTACCATGTCCCCACAAAAACACTCATGTTTCACTGATGACAAGTTGAGGGTCATGGTGGATGAAATTGTAAAGGTAGGTCCAACAAACATCTATTGCCAGGAAAAAAGAGTTGTGGCAAAGAAATAATCGATAGGCTCACTTCTGTAGGTAGTCACCCACGCACAAGGGAGGACATCAGGAAGAGTTAGAACGACCTATGGGGAAGGTGCATTCTAGGGCATCCAGGCACCAGCTAGCCGTACAGAAGACTGGCGGTGGGCCCCTACCTCCTCCCCCTACTTTCACTTTATGGGAAGTGAAGGTCTTGAACACCCTGCATCCTGAGGGCCTGATAGGAATACCTGGGGTAGTGGAGTCCAGTAAGTACCCCAACATTCATGTCATACAATTCTCCTGTCCTGCATGCTCCCTCACCACCTAAACCCACCCCAATTAACATCCACTCAATACACCTCTGTCCAAATCAGCTAATACCCCTCTCTGGCATGCCACATCTCCACTGAACTCATCTGGCCTCACAGCTCTTGGAAGTGGCATGTGAACTACTGGCTAATCACATCACTACAACTCCCAGAATGAACTATCCTATCATTGTGAAAACCTGGAATGCGCACAAAATATTACATCATGTATGTTAAATAAACTAATTTAGCATCCATACCATCTTGATTGTTCTAGTGTGGAATAGTACATGACAATGACAGCAATGCTATGGAGCACTCACACTTGTATCCCAGGCAAAACACAGCTATAGTTGTGTGCCCATTATTAATGACCACAGATTAAACATCTCAAGCTAGAAACAGACTCACCTGGGTTGGAAGTCAGATGTATGAGTTGATGCACATGCAGTACATCCAGATACAGGTCAATGTCCCTTGCTTTCTCACTTGCAGTGTTCCTTCAAGGAGACAATTGTGCCATCTAGCATCCCTGACTGTTCACTAGGTAACAGAGGTGAAAAATCATGTCTATAATCAAACAATATCAGATGCAGTATAATAACTACCAACCTAGTCTAACAACTTTTTACATGGACTATAAAAACTGAGCCATAGAGTTGCATGTACAACTAAGTTATGCTGTGCAGCAGCTGTCAATGTAATTTCTGGGAATCATGTTAAGTCACTGTCTGCATCGGACGCCAATGCAACAATACTCCCATCTTAACCTGAACTCTGAGTCTCACTCCCTCCACTGGTAACCTTGCCATTGCCACCATGGAGAGGATACCATAGACTGTCACTCCCCCTCTGGATGAAGGCCCCAGTGAGGACAACACCCTTGGATGTCAGGACTAATGTAGAACACGGCCCACCTGGGACACCTGGTCAGTCAATGACTCAACCTCACCCTGCCGATATCAACCCCACCCAGCCCTGTAGCATCAACCTCACAGTCAACCATTCGTCCCCAAACATGTGTCCCAAGGACTGTATCATCTATTGTGTGCCCCACAGTACAGGTACCGGAGTCTAACCTGGCCACCCCGGACAATGATGGACCTACAAACACTCGGAGTGGGCACCCTGTGCCAGGGGCACAGGTACTTGAGGTAGGGTATGTTGGAGTGATGCTGTGGGCCAGAGGAATGGGCCTCAAAGGGGCATAACTGACCAGGAAACCATCTCCCAAGCCTTGGAAGCCTACCAAAGCTCCCAAGGCATGAAGGGCCAAGTCAGCAACATGTTGTAGGAAATTCAAATGCTGCAGAGAACATCTGGTTGCACAATTACATCACAACAATAGGTCAACTTCACTGACCTATTAGTCAGTTGAAGTAACGATTGAAGAGATCTGCCCTAGAGTTTCCTGCTTCATCTTCCTCTGGCTCTTCATCACTTGCCATTTCTGCATTTCCAGCCACAGGTTCTGCTACCCCCCTCATCTGGTATTAATGGTATCTGAAGTCTTAGGGCAAGATTGTGGAGCATGCAGTAGGCAACTATTGTATGACATACCTTAGTGGGTGAGTATGGGAGGGCTCCTCCTTATAAGTCCAAGCACCTAAATCTTGCCTTCAGGACCCCAAAAGTCTGCTCAACTACACACTTTGTCCTCCTGTGGGCCTCCTTGTAGCAGACATCCCCTGGCATGGTTGGGTACCTCACTGGTGTCAACAGCCAAGGACGATTTGGATAGCCAGAGTCACCTGTGAACAAAATGGTTGAACAACACAAACATGTATGTGCGACATGCAACATTATGATGGCAGGAGACATACTTTGCAAACACACATTCCATGTGTAGAGTAATTTCATTAGCAGTGGGACATTGCTATTCCGCGTGATAAAGGGATCATGGACTGATCCTGGATACTTTGCTGTGACTTGTGAAATGTAATTGTCTGCTAGACACACCAATTGAACGTTGATGGAGTGGTGGATTTTTCCTGATCCTATTCACCTGTTCATTGGCAATGAGGGAACCAAGGCTACATGAGTGCCATCAATGGCTCCAACCACATGTGGAATGTGTCCCATTGCTTAAAAGTCTGCCTTCACATAGGCCAAATCTGCTTTTTGAGGAAATCTGATGTAGATTTCCAGGTCTTTCAACAATGCACACAGTATATCCTTCAAAACCAGACTGAACATGGGCTGAGGCATCCCTGCAGTTAGAGCCACTGTATTCTGAAAGGAGCCAGTGGCCAGGAAATGTAGCACTGGCAAGACTTGAATGATGGGAGGTATGCTATAGGGAATGCGAACGGCAAGCATCAGATCTGGCTCCAACTGTGGACAAAGATCCATGATAGTATGATGATTCAGAAAATATGTCTGAATACAATGTCTTTCTTCCATGGTGTGCAGGTCTAGTAGTGGACTGTATACTGGTGGTCGTCTTCCTCTCCTCATGGCAGGGTAACTATGTGAAAACATGTAAACATAGTATGTGACAGGCAGCATGCACTCATCAAGTACAGTCAATTAAATTACTCACACATAACAGCTGTCGAGGGCGGCTACTACCTCTGACATATACAGTAAAGCACATAGCTATGCATCTGATGACACCCCTCTTAGTGCACATTGCCTCAGCTACATATGAGATTACACTTAATAATTCACCTGTTACTGGAAATGTGTGTTAGATCAATCGTTTAGACGTGTCACCCATATGTTTAGACATTATTGACATTCTCGAAACACATATAAACCTCAGAGTAGTTATACATTGCTGTCACCACATGTCCTCTGACAGCACTGCATTTACAGCACAGATGCACAAAAGTCACCCAAACATGAGGGCACTACTTTCAGATGTACAGCACAATATGGGGTATATTAATGACGCAGATTATTATATACTTCCATTCATGAAATGTCTTCGAAATGGCCGCCACCTGACCTACTGTACGGGACATGTGGAAGTGACCTAAGTCCGCCAGCGGAAGTTGTCATGGCAGTAGGCGGTCACAACTGCGGTGTTATTTGCTATTTGAACACATTGCTGCCTTTGGTGGACTTAGGCCAATGGCGATGTCCAATGGTGGTCATGGTCATGTATGTGGCAGGCGTGACCACCATCTTCTGCACTATTGCTCACTTGACTCTTGACACTGCTGCCAGCAAGAACTCAAAGACCTGAGCTGCTGTGTACTGCTTCTGGGAGCTATCATGCCGCATCCTGCAGGTGATAGGGCCCCTGCATTCACCCCTGAAGAACTGGAGAAGCTAGTGGAGGAGGTCATACCCCTGAATGAACAGCTATATGATGCACCAGAGGAACAGTTGAGTCCAATGTCATACTAATGTGTTATAGGTGTAGTGTATGAAGGTGTACTGTTAATGTAAACTAGTGAAGGTGTTGATGCATTTAGTTGATACTTTGTGAAGGAGTATGAGCTGAGAAGATGGGAATGTGTGCCCACTTGCTGTTACTGATGTGTTTTGTCCACTATTATTGGTATGATGCATGTGAACATGACTTTCTCCTTTTGTCTGTATCATCCATGTAGGTCAACGCCCATCAGAAGAAGGGAATCGGGCGTGCCATCGCCAAGCAAGTGCAGACCCTGGGGGTCCACATGTAACGGAGCACCCACTGTAGGAAGCGGTGGGAGGACCTGAGATGCTGGGCTCGGAAGACCACAGAGGCCCAGCTGGGGATGTCCTCCCACCGAGGGAGGGGTGCCCGTCGGACCTTGACCCCCCTAAAGGCCTGCATTTTGGAGGTGGACTACTCTGAGGTGGATGGGCATTTGAGGGCAGCACAGTGCCCACAAGGGGGTAAGTACTGACAGAACCCATGTACTTTCTTCTGATAGTTTACTGTATGCTGTCTATGTATTGCAGCTGTGACTATGTTGTAGGTGCTTCAGGTATGTTGACTACTGGGGATACACGGTGCTCGAGTTGCCAATATGCAGACACAGATGTGGCCATTGTAATGTCCATGGAAACAAGTTGGTTCACCTGTATGTAGTAAATAGTATGACTGCATATGTAGATGCACATGTGACTGGGTCATATGTGTGACTCTACTCAGCCATATATATTTCCCCCCTGCTGTATGATCCTTCCCACCTAGTGTCCCCAAGGCCATTCATCCAAATGGTAGCTCATGCAGCTCACTCTAAGGTGTCTGACTACTCCTATTTCACTGGTTCTGCTCTATGTGCAATATTGAGTCTGACAGATGAGTTCCAGGCCAAGTAATCCTGTGTCCTGAAATAGTTGTATACTTCATGTGAGGCTGTCATCGAAATCTGACTTTTGTTTTGGCCAACTTAGTACTGTCCCTATGAGGTTTGTGGAGGTGTCCCCATTTTCATGTCCTATTCATACAATGGGAAATGTGAAGATTCATAAGGGTGGACATCCTACAATGTGGAACTCAGGTAATCCATTAGACCTTCACATTTCATGGTATTTCATTGACATGTTTAAAACAAAAACTTGTATCCCAATTTGTTTGTTGTAGAGATGGCAAGTGGCTAGGCTGCTTAACCCTTAGCCCATGTGGGAGGAGGAGCCAAGATGGCGGCCGGGACGGTCGCTTGATACGTGCGCTCCGTTCCCGGCTCCATCAAATCATCCTGATAGGCGCCCCCGCGGCCCGAAAACGTTGGTCGGGACGGCGGCTTGACAGTGGGCTACCGGGGCGCCCGGCTAGCGTCGCGGGCGTCCCTAGATGCGGGCGCGGGGCGGTGTTGCGCCCGCGCCGGGTTGGACGTGCGGCGAGGGTGCCGGCGGCGGCGGCCTCGGCCGCGCTCTCGTCGGGCGCGGCCGCCCTCGCTCTCAAATCCTGTTCAGGGCTGGGGAGACCGAGCGGGCGCACCCGAGAGGTCGGTGCGGACCGCGCGACTGATGCTGCTCAGCGCCTGGGACCGGGCGAGGACGGCGTGAGGAGCGGAGGCGCCATCTTGGGAATTGCTCCACAACAAAAGAAGAGGGCGACTGGAGGCAGCGGCGGCGGCTCATCAGACAGTGGGGGTCCCGAAACAGGGGGGAAAAATACCCTTGCAAGAAGGCAGAGGATCGAGGTGAGGAGGGCATCAACGAAGGGGGGGGGGATCAGCACAACTAAGCAGAAGGGGGGGAACCCCGGAAAAGACAAGCACCCTCCCCCCCTCTACACCTCACCTCTGCCTCTACATAAAAGACAGAACAATTCGGGAACGTGTACTCCTGGAGCTTATACTAATGTAGAGTCGATGGACAGGTCGGACTGAGGGTATGCGGCTGGCTGTGGTCTTCCCCTCAACGGGTGCCCGCTGCAGCTGTCCTTAGCTGCGTGAGCTTTATGTATGGCGCGCCACGGCCGCCCCGGCCCGCGCTTTACCTCCTGTGCCGATGCTTCTCCCGGCTGCCCAGCACCTTTCCCCTCCTCCTGAAGGAACCTTTGGCACCAGGCCCTCCCGCCACACCGAAAGTAGCGAGCGTCCTCCCTCAGCGTGTACAGCCCTGCATGAACTTGCAGCCGGATCATTGCACTTGGAGTAGCCTGTAGCACTCGTGGTTGAGCACCCACGCCACAACAAACTAGAACAAGTCTAAGCCCCCATGTTTGGCTGCCTAAGTTAACGCTATCAAAGCCGGCTGTGTACTCCAGGCCCAGGCGACTCAGTAAAAGCTTAAAACAACGGAATAGGAGGAGTAAAAGTGAACAATTGTCGCGGCCTGGAAGGCAATCTCAACACAGCTAAAATGGCCGGCAGAGCCAAGTCAACCAGAAATCCGGACCGAACCACCCAAGCAATAACGCCTACAGATCAACAATCCGGCCCATCCCTACAATCTCTGGAAAGCACACTTCTAGCGCATTCTGCTCAGTTTGAGAGAGTACTGCAGGCAATATTGGACACTAAGCTATCTCTGGAAGGTAGAATTGACGCAGTCGCGCAGGACTTGAACCTCTTACGAGTGGATCACCGAAGCCTAGCTGAAAAAGTGAAAACAGCTGAAGTTGAGATAGCTGATCTAACTCCAATAGTACAAGGGAACCAAGAACAGATTCAACGCATGGATGCGGAACTGAAGAAGCTTTGGAGAAGATCGGAGGAAACGGAGAGCAGGGCGCGCCGGAATAATGTAAGATTCTTGGGCTTTCCGGAAAGTATGCGTCAACCGGAATCAGAAATTACCCTAGAGCAGTGGTTAATCAAGGAGGTGCTAAACGGGGCTCCATCAAAGTTTTTTTCAGTTGAAAGGGCTTACAGAATCCCGGGCAGACCCCCAGCTCCCGGCCAGACTCCCAGGCCATTGATTGCCAGGTTCTTGAACTATAGAGACCGAGACGCAATACTGCAACAATTCCGCAACAAGGGCCCGTTCAAGTACGAGGACGCGAACATCAACGCTTACCCAGATTTTACGCAGGAAGTGCAGAACCAACGAAATTCTTTCGTCAAAGTTAAGCAACGCCTACGTGAACAGAACATAAAATATGCCCTGCTATTCCCAGCCAAGTTAAGGGTAGTGATGGAGGACCGAACCCATATATTCACCAACCCCGAGGATGCATGGACATGGCTCCACGCCAAGGGCCTTGCGCACCCCCGAGAGGACGCAGAAGAGGACGGGAAATGGCAAAAAGCAGCTGCAAGAAAGCGCTCTAAACGGCGCACCAGAGGTCAGCCCAATGTTTGGCAAGCAGCAGAGGAAAGAGCGAAAG
The DNA here is from genome assembly GCF_031143425.1 of Pleurodeles waltl. Lineage (NCBI taxonomy): Eukaryota > Metazoa > Chordata > Amphibia > Caudata > Salamandridae > Pleurodeles > Pleurodeles waltl. Next base: position 1,538,521,747 of record NC_090446.1, read on the forward strand.
TCCTGAAAGAGACGCCACTGCATTTGCAAAGCTGTAGTGCAACGGCCAGCGGCCCTGAAGAACTGGGTTCGGACTCAGACGCAATCAGCTCTGTCTCCACGATAACAGGAGAATTAGTTGGGCCGACGTTCACCCCAAGAACCGCAGACGAGTTATAATTCACTCATTCAGACCCAGAGAGACTATCAGTGACACTGATTGGAACGCGATAAGCCTACAGATGTTCTGGCACTCTGCCGGGGCGAAGGGACACAGTACCTTTAATAATATGCTTCTTTATTACAAATGCTAAGCTAAGTGTCTGGGGGCATAAATAGGTGGTATATGGCGGGGGGCGGGACCAGGGGGAACGGATTTATGCTAAGGGGGGCGCCTGTAGATAATGGCAGACTGAGTCTGCGGCACGATGTGAGCCCCTTACAAGAGTCACATCTGTACGATATGAGAATCCCACTATGCAAATCCAACTGGATAAGAGTTATGTTATACATTTTTAAGTTTTGTAGTTTCACTGCAGTTGTAAGCAGTATAGGGGGTTTAAGTAGGGGGGGTGGAATTTATAGTTCAGTAGAAGTGCAAGAATCGGAACCACTAAACGCACATAATATAGTCCTGCACCCGCTATATAAAAATATAAGCAATAGAGAGGCAGAGTTCAGGTGGACCAATACTAAAGCCCAGATCCACAGCACAGCAATATACCCACAGCGCCCTTTGCGATGTCTTCCCGAGTCAACACGAAAAACCAGTACATAATAGTAACGTGGAATATTAGGGGCCTTGGGATGCGGAGTAAACGGGCTAGAGTGCATGCTCGACTTAAAAGACTAGGAGTACATATTGCTATTCTGCAAGAGACGCACATGCTGGAGGGGGACTTGCGCGACCTGCGTACAAAGTGGGGGGGCCAGATGATAGGCACAACGTACTCGGCCTTTGCTAGAGGGGTGTTGATCTGGATAGCGGTTGGTGTCCCATTCCTCATGTCAGCACACAAAATAGATCAGGAAGGGAGGTACGTAGTGGTGGAAGGCAGACTAGAAGGTAGACAAATGGCTGTGATTGGGGTATACGCCCCTAACAGTGGCATCCCGGGCTTTCTCACCACTCTCACCCCAGCGTTGCTGTCTAACCCCATGCCCCTAGCCATCTGGGGCGGGGATTTTAATAGCACCCCATCAGCAGCATTGGATAGATCCAGTGCTCACCCGAGTGCTCCAACTAGCAGGAGGCTCGTGAGCCCCCTGCAAGAATGGGCGAATGCTATGGGTCTATACGATATATGGCGATTAGGCCACCCAGAGCATAAAGAATACTCATTTTACTCGGTCCCACACAACACCCACACTAGAATCGACATAATCTGGGGCACCCGCGAGATAGGAATGCTGATCGCTGAATCTGAATACCTGGCAAAAACAGTCTCGGACCATGCGCCCCTGAGAGTTACATTGAATTGGGGGAGGGCACGTCAGGTAATTCCCACTTGGAGATTACAGGTGGAGGCATTACAAGATCAAGCATTCGCCGCATCATTGAGTAAATCTATAAACCAATATTGGGAAGCAAACGCTATGTCTGCAACAACCCGGGCGATAGAGTGGGATGCCCACAAGGTAGTAGCACGCGGAGTATGCATGTCCACTACGTGGGGAGTAAGACGCTCTTTACAAGCGGAAATTAGCAAGCTAGAGAAGGAGCTAAGGATTGTGGAAAAAGCGGTGGCACGGGGGGAGGCCGCCAGTACTGCCCTCAAAGAAATGCGCTCAAAATATAATGAAGTAGATGGCAGGCTCCGCTGCCACGACTACAATTATTACTTAGCTAGGCTGCAAATGGAAGGAGATAGATCAAGTAGAATGCTAGCGTGGCTACTCCGAGAGGATAGACAGCAAGCACCGATCGGTGCCATCCGGGTGGGCGCGCAGGAGATGGCTACTACGCAACTAGAAATAAATGAGACGTTTAGGAATTATTACGCAAATTTATACACTAAACGCACATCGTGCACAGCCACTCAATTCGAGGATTTTCTGGCGGATTCCTCCCTGCCCCAATTGCCACAAAATGACAGAGAAGGAATGGAAACCCCTATTACAATAGATGAAATAGAGCTAGCGCTTGCGCAGCTGCCTAGGAACAAAGCGCCTGGCACAGACGGCCTCCCGTCGGAGTACTACAAAGCCTATCTGCCCAGCCTAAAATCCCATTTGCTAGGAGTTTTCCAGGAGGCATGGATTGCAGAAAGCTTACCCAGGTCACAAAGGGAAGCTATGATAGTGGTACTTCCCAAAAAGGGCCGAGACCATACGGATGTTAAATCATACAGACCACTGTCATTACTGAATACAGATTGCAAAATAGTAGGCAAAATATTGGCTAACAGGCTAGCTCCCCTCATGCACTTATTAATTCATGCAGATCAAAATGGCTTCATTCCAAAGCGTAACACCTTCCTAAATATTCGCAGATTACTGAGCATAATGGGTGACACCCCCAAGAGCGCTCAGGAGGAAATGGTGCTCTCACTAGATATAGAAAAGGCTTTCGATACGCTGGAATGGGACTTTCTGATGGCCACGATGGTCCGCATGGGAATAGGTCCCAATTACATTCGGTGGGTCCGGACATTGTACTCCAACCCAAGTGCCAGGGTGAAATCAGGCGGGGTGATCTCTGATGGTTTCCAGATATTCAGGGGAACGCGACAGGGATGTCCTTTATCCCCACTACTGTTTGCCATAGCAATGGAGCCGCTAGCGGCAAAAGTACGCCTTATGGAGCAAGAGTGGGGAATTATCAGGAATGGGAGGCACCATGTGATTTCATTATATGCAGATGATGCTTTGATATATATCAGGAACGGTAGTGCAGCTATCCCACCAGTAATGTCATTATTGGCTGAATTCGGAGGATTGTCTGGCCTTGTGGTAAACTGGGAGAAGTCCTGTGTGTTCCCCCTGGCAGAAAGGGCTCCCAATAACCAAGACCCCCCGAAGGTAGGGCGCCTAAAGTGGTGCCCGACAACATTTAACTATATTGGGATAAACATATATCATACCACAGAAGACTTAAGGGACGGGAACTTGGGTAAGGCGCTAACCTCCATAAAAGGCTCCCTACAATTCTGGAACAGGCTTCCGCTCTCGCCACCCGGCAAGGTGGCAATTGCTAATATGTTGATCCTGCCTAGGCTCCTATATTATTTTGCGGCCTTGCCGATAAACATTCCCAAAAGCTTCTTTGGTAACTTAAACACAGCGCTAGTGCGGCTTATTTGGGGAGGTGGCAGAGCGCGAGTGGCGCTATCTGCGCTGCAATGTCCATTGGACGATGGTGGCTTGGGAACTCCAAATTTTGAGAGATATTACGCAGCCGCACAACTACAGTGGGTCCAACATTGGATCCACAGTCCGGAACATGCCGAATTTATGAGTCTAGAGCCCCAGTGGAACGGGACCCTTCTCCTAAAGTGGCTTACGTCAAAGCCCTCCAAACTGGTACTGGTTAACCCATTGCTTGCAACCGCGCATGCGTGCTGGATTAAATATGTGCAAAAAGGAGCGGATAAGCTTCCATACTCCCCACATATACCACAAAATTATCTATTGGCTGGGACGGTTGCGGGCAGGCAAGCTGGGAAGATTTGGAATGAAGCAGGAATACAGGTAGTAGGAGACTGTTTCGAAGACGGCAAATTAATGACGTTCGAGGCCCTCCAGGCCCTCACGGAGATAAACCCGGGTCAATTCCTGACATACCATGCCGTATGTCACGAAATCAGGAAAATTTGGGGAATGGGCGGTTCGGAACCAGAGATCTCCCCAGTAATTCATCAGCTTCTACAACACAGCGATCAAACAAAAATAATATCCAATCTATATAGAACCCTTAACAAAACCCCGGAGGCGCAGGCAGGTAAAGCATGGGGTAGATGGAACGCAGTACTCCCCAACCCGATCCCACTGGTAGACTGGCCTAAGGCCCTGTCGCACATTAGAGGCGTGTCAAGGAATCCAAGATTTAGATACACCCAATTCAATTACACGCACCAAACATATCTTTCTCCAGCCAGAATAAAGCGCATGTTTCCTGATTCAGCACCAACATGCCCCAGATGCAGGGCACCCTCAGCACCCTTCTACCACATGGTATGGGACTGTCCTAATATACAAACGGCCTGGGCGGAGGTGGTAGGGGAGGTATCCGGACTAACGGGACTCCTGCTGTTGGCAGATCCTGGGTCCTGCCTGCTGGGTTTGAGGAAGAGACCAAAGAAACAAAGACACCTGCATAAATTTACAGATCTGGCCTTCTTAATGTATAAAAGATTAATAGCAATGCACTGGAAGGCCCCTAAAGCTCCCAACCTGAAATCCTGGTACTCATTAATTATCCGCTGGGCTCGCACTGAATACCAGGTACTAAAAAGAATGGTGCGTGAGGGGCGGCAGCACACAGGATGCTCCACATGGGAAGATTTGGTAACAAAAATGGAGGCCAAAAACGATGAGAAGCCTCCCTGAACTGGGGCACACATAAACGGGACAAGCGAGGCACAAATTCCCCAGCATTCCCCAACTCGGAAACAGGCCCACAGGGCACCCAGGCACCACAGCGCACACATATAATTCCTTCCCATCACTCAGGAAACAGTTGCCCTTCAAATATTCGTCATCACAGGCCCAGCGCCACGCGAGGAGCGGAGAAACAGGCTAGTTGTCTGCATATACCAATTGGGACGATGCCCTCCTCAAGCGCCCAGGGAACCCAAGCATGCAGTGTTAGGCCCACACTGGCCTCGAGCGTATGCCTATATAGAATAAACAGTAAAGGATAAACCCATGCAGGGTGCAGCCAGAAAGGATACTGTGAAACTAGAAGCGTTCCGTGAAGTGCATATTGGGGGGGGGGTGTGTGATTGTTATATGATTTAGGTATTAGTTATTGTATTGATTTATCCTGAGCTTACAAATTGGACAATTTGTATTACATGTTGAAATATAAAATCAATAAAAATATTTAAAAAAAAAAAAAAAAAAAAAAAAACCTTAACCCATGTGTATTGTCCATTCTAGATAAGCCAATGCCATACCTATATGAGTGCTATAAATGCTATTTGCTGCCTACATCATGTGTCAATTGATACCTTGTGTCTGATTATATATTGTTGCCTACTTTGTCCTAGACTTACCATAGCTGATCTGAGGCTTTTTGGACAGCTATGGTTATGGTTATTGTCATTTCTGCCTGACTTAATGGTGTAGCAGATGTTCCATATCACATACACCTGTTGGTGTTGTGGGATATGTTGTAAGTAAAATAGATTTCCTCTAGGTGCATGTGTCATTCATGGGTACCTTGGTAATCAGTTGTGTAAGTGTTAACTCTCTACTTAGGTACTGAGGATCACATGTCAGGACAGTTGTTAGTGATGTGGGTGTTCTTATGTTGTCATGTAGAGGCCTCTATTCAGCATGTCTGGTGGAATGGTATGAGCTCTTTAAGCACAATAAATGGTGTCCATAGTTTTGCTGGTGTAACTATGCTCCCTGTGGTTGACTGTGGATGTATCCTGTGGGCTAGGTAGCCCCCAATTGCAGTACATAGAGTTGTTGTCTATGTGACATTGTATCCGATTAATGGGTGCAGAAACTCCTGATGAATCTATAACTAGTATTTAGATAGATGTTTCCCAGACATGTATTGCGAATTAGTGATGCCCACTGTATGGGAATGACAAATGTAGTGTATTCCTGAGACTAACCTTACATGACATCTTGTGATAGACTGGGCAGGTGTGGAGTCTGAGGAGGCATGATATTGTGTTATCAGTCACCTGCATTTCCTTAGACTGATGTTTTGATGGCCAGTGGACAGCTGGGATGTTTTGGTTTAGCCAATCCATCTAGTGCATGATGCTTTTGAGTAACAAGTGATTTGATGGGATAGTCAAGTAGTGGTCAGATAGTTGGCTTATGTTGTCGGTGAGACTGTTGTCAAATGGGAAGGTTGGAAGTATCTCCTTCTGACATGATGTAGGCTATGAAGGGTATTTGACTGGGCCTGTCCTAGTAGGAGATGTATAGCTACTAATGTGCATGTTGGGATGTTTGTGTGTGTGAAAAATGTGATGACCCTCTCTCTCTCCCTCTCGCTCTGTTTGTGTGCATCAGCATTGGCAGGTGAAGGAGACGTGGCACAGGCGAGTGGGGAAACTACCAGCCACGGGACCTGGAGTGATGAGACCACCGACAGCAAGAGACCCAGTGGTCCAGAGGGCAAGAAGAGTGCCACAGGGAGAGAGGATCAACGTCATCATCCTTGTAATCCTCCTCCAGTGGACACTCCCTAGCGGTGGTAGACTCATCTGGGTCCACCCAGCAACATCTTTGTCCAACACCACCCTTTCTACCACTGCCCTCCCTGCAGCTCCCTACCCAGTTGGCCATGCCCATGCCCCTGTCTGCACTGTGCCCTCAGTTAGCAGACTATTGACCTCCTGAGGTAGATCTCTGTGGGTCAGTCAACCACTGTGAATTCCATCCAGGGTCTTGCAGCTTAAGTCCAACAGAGTAATGTTATCTTGGAGGGAATTCACGGCGCACTGGCTTGCCCACAGAGATCCTTTCAGGCTCTGGCCTCCACATTGATGGCAGCCAGTCACCCTTTGTCTTCCGTCCCCCCTCCACCTTCCTCTTCCCAATCCCAACCCCCTCTTCCCCGACACAGCCAAAGTACACAAACAAACAAGCATGCATCCACCTCAACATCCAAGGGTAGCTCTGGCAAACACAAGCACCACAAAACACACCACTGGCATGCACACAAACAACATACACCTGCAGACACAGCAACAGTCACAACCTGCCTTGACACCCCCACCAGCCCCAGCATCACAGACAGTATTTCAGACACACCTGCAGATACCACAGCAACATTTACAGAACCAGCCACTACACCTGTCTTATCCACAGAAAGCACAACAGCAGACCCTCAGACATCCACCCCAGTCACTACATCCGCAGACACCACATCCACAGACATACCTACGTGCAACACATCCATCATACCTGCAGTCACCACCCCAACAGACACTCAACCACCCACACATCATGGCATCCCCCAGCACCTCCACCCCTCCTCCTCACAAGACACATAATGGCCCACCCTCATCCACATAACAGACACCCACCACCCACATGCATATGTTGCACATACATGCACCCAAGACATCTACACCAATACCTCAGACAACCACTCTGTCACCCTCCACACCCAAACCCTTTTGCTATGACCGTCTCTGTGTGTCTAAAAAGGCTTTCCTTTCTGAGTTTGCCTTTTCCCCTACTCCTCTCCCACCCTGTGATACCCCTAAACGTTCTGTGTCCCTCCTCAAAGCTGGCCCTTTTACCCCCAAGACCTCCCCTTCCCCCTGCAAGTACCCATGCCCCTGCCCCTGCCAAGAAGTCTACCCCTCCCAGGAGTACCCAACCCTCTGCTAAGCCTAGACCTAAACCCTCCTCCCAAGTCCCATCCCAAAGGTCCCCCTCCCCGTCTCAATCAAAAGCCCACTCCCCACCCCTGCTAATCCCTGAGGTGTCTGCCCCCTTGGTGCCCCTACTTGTGGAGGTTACATGGCAGTCAGGAGTCAAGTTTGGGGCACACATGTGCATTTTCTGCATGTTGCACATTGTTATTTTGGAATGGCTTCTGGCTTTGGACATTTTTAAATTATTTATTCCCTTATTACATAATTGGGCCAACCAGTTGTTGGTTTTGAAGTTACATCTTTGTCCTGCATTTGTTTTTTTAGGGCATATCTGTTCCTGGCTGACATTGTTTGCGTGTGAGTATTTGTATGTAAGGGGTGGTTGTGCTACCTGTTTTGTCTGGGCAGCATGTGAGGTTGTGTGCAGTGTATTTGTCCCCCTGTTTTAGGTGTGTGTTGTGTGATAGGCATGTGTATGTTGGAGACATGTTGTGATGGTATTGAGTGGTGTTTGTGTTGACATGTGTTTGTTGTAGTGTTGTGTGCCTTTGTCTGCTTGGACTGTGTGCATGAGCAAGTGTGGTGAATGGTATGTCAGATACGTTGTGATGTGTGTTTCTAGGGGTATGCTGAATGCTGTGTTGTACAGTGGTGTAATAGTGTGTGGTTGTTCCCTGTTGGTGGTACGTTGTGTTGTATGTGTGATTTGTTAACAGGCAGTATATGTTGTGGGTGCTTGCCAATGCTTTAATGGTTTTGCGGTTGTGGTGTCATTTGGTGGTGTTGTGTGTTGTGTGTGACTGTGTCAGTGCTGTGTTTCTGGGGGTAGGTGTGTGTTATTGATGTGTGTGTGGGATGGCCGTAGTGTGTTTACTGTGTATGTGCATGTGTATGTGTGGCTGCCTGTGAGAGTGTGTGTGTGGTTACGTGGGTCACCCTCACCACCTTTCCCAATTGGTTTGTTGTGTGTTAATAGGTACTTTGACATTTTACAACAGTGACAGGTAAGCGTGTGTACTCACCGTAGCTGTTGTCGTCGCAAGTCGTTGGGTGAACAGGAGCAGCGCAAAGACGTGTAGTTCAGGTTCCATGGCAGCTCCGAATGAGTATGGCTTCCTGAAAGTGAGTGTCTCCTTTTATACATTTGGTTTCCGCCTGGGTTTCCATAATGGTACAACTGTAGCAGAAAGCTTGGCGGTGTGCAACCTCGTAATCTTTCCGGCGTAAACATTGTTTCTACCTGCCTGCAGGTGGCTACTGTCGTCCGTGGCTCGTAGACCGCACCGGTGGTGCCGGCGGTGGTTTGGCTGTATTCTGTTGTAAAGACTGCCAGGGTCATAATTTGACATTCTTCTCCGACAGCCTGTTGGCAGTATGACTGCCAACATGGCGGTCCTGAGACCACCAGACTTGTAATCAAGCCCATAATGTCCTAACCTGCACAGTGCAGTTAGCATGCAGCAATTTGATGCCAGTTAATAAGTCACTGTGCTATTTCAGGATTGTAACTGAAGAACTGCAAGTAACTAATGGATCTCTGTGAGTAGAGCAGTAACCCACTGAACTATCCACATAAAAAACAGGTTTGTAATCTGCATTGTACACATTCTTCGCAGTAGGCATATAAACCCTCTGTGCTACTGGATTATGAGTTAAAACTGCCACTAGACAAAACTGGGATCTCTTTCTAGCAGGAGCTTCATAACTACAGATAACTTGATGTTTTAATTGTTGCCTGAATACTTGTGAACACACAAAAAACTCTACCCCAGGTGCTTTTTAACTCAGCGCCCCGATCTCAGAGCCAGGTGTGGCTGGACCTGTTGCACTGCCCTAAAGCCGGCCCTGGGGCAATTTAGAGGATAAGAAAGTGAAACAAACTCATCTGCATGGAGACCCTCAGTGCAGATTGCAGCTGTTTATACAGTCTCATCTTGTATAGCGTGCACACCAGGAGACCAGAACTGGGATTTGCCCTCTGCATTCCTTTGAGTGATAGAAGCCTGGATTTAACACAGCACCTGGACAACTGGTCACACCCGTGCCTCGCCCCCTCCCCAGAACCTCTGGGACAGCATGGCCTGGTTTTTTACCTGTTTCTAAGAGAAATGGGCTATGCCAGCTTGCTTGCCTTTTAGAAACTTCTGTGTCTTCCTTAGTTTTTGATGTTTTCTGTTCCGTCTGACTTAATAAATATCACATTCTGCACTGGTCTGATAAGCCACACCAACTTTACGATGGACAAGGTTTTAAAGTTCAAATAAAAAATACTTTTGTTTTTTACTTTTATTGGATCACAGAGAATGCTAGGAGCAGGATCTCAGTATAAGAACACTTTAGGTTTCAAAGTGGCTCTGGCTTCCAGAACAGATAGTTCTCATGCATGCATGATTTTATTGTTTTACATAGGATTTTTCCTCTATAGATTTTCTAGGCCAAGAGTGCATTGTGCATGTACAGGACTAGTGAACATTCAGGGGCATGTGTTTTCCACAACACAATCTTCTCTTCCTTTAACCTATATCAGCTCCTTCTCTTTTTTCTCAAGGTTTCAACCTCTTCACCATGTACCCATATTTCTGGATCACTCTACCAGGATGGCAGAACTGCTCTTGTTCCCCTCGGAGCCACATACCTCAACCTCTTTCCTGTCTTTAGGATTCTCATGCTGACTGACCTGCCCATTGTGCATCACCATGATGTGGTATAGGCTCACATTTATAATCACTTCCTTAATCACTTTTTCTCTCTTTTAAGCAGGGATGTCATCTTCTTGTCTCCATAATATCTCTTTTTATTGCCATCCAGTTTATATCTTGAATGTCCAGGTTCAACTCTTCACAAATGGAAATATCTGAACAACAAAGCAAAGTACAAGCTTTTTCCATCTTCTCAAACACAGAAACACTCTTGTTATATCTAATAATACGTACCTCAACAGGATGTGTTAAAAAGGTTTAATTGAGTGAATGGGCCAGCCAGCCAATGCACGCTGAGCCTGCTGACTGCTCCAGCTCCCGCATCAACTGAGGGATCTAGAACGCGCAGCAAGGAACCCAAGCTGAAATCCTACCATAAGTCCTACAGTGAAACATAACACATATCTTCCCCACTTAAAACATAAACAATTAAGTTCAAAAATGTCTTTCTGAGAAAACCAAAACAATATATATAAAAAAAATAAAACCAAACAAAACAAACCAATGACCAAAGATGCTATCAAAACATCACAAACATGATATCTATGGAAAAGGACATGGTCCCACAAACAATTGACATCAGTTAAGAACATAGGGCCTCATTCTTACCTTGGCGGACGGCGGAGGCCGTCCGCCAAGGTACCGCCGTCAGAACACCGCACCGCGGTCGAAAGACCGCTGCAGTGATTCTGAGATTTGCCCTGGGCTGGCGGGCGGCCACCAAAAGGCCGCCCGCCAGCCCAGGGCAAATCAACCTTCCCACTAGGATGCCGGCTCAGAATTGAGCCGGCGGAGTGGGAAGGTGCGACGGGTGCAGTTGCACCCGTCGCGTATTTCAGTGTCTGCTAGGCAGACACTGAAATACTTTGTGGGGCCCTCTTACGGGGGCCCCTGCCGTGCCCATGCCATTGGCATGGGCACGGCAGGGGCCCCCAGGGGCCCCGCGGCACCCCCTACCGCCATCCTGTTGCTGGCGGGCGAACCGCCAGGAACAGGATGGCGGTAGGGGGTGTCAGAATCCCCCATGGTGGCGCAGCAAGCTGCGCCGCCATGGGGGATTCTAAGGGCAGCGGTAAACCGGCGGGAGACCGCCGGTTTACCCTTTCTGGCCGCGGCTGAACCGCCGCGGTCAGAATGCCCTGCGGGGCACCGCCGGCCTGTCGGCGGTGCTCCCGCCGACCCTGGCCCCGGCGGTCTTAGACCGCCGGGGTCAGAATGACCCCCATAGTCCTATAAATGTTTAGGGCAACATGTGATCATCCAGTCCCTCCCATCTGGAACAGTACCATGAACACCACTGGTATCCACTGCACCTTCCTGGGAAATATGTGTGTCTCCACTTCCTACAAGATAAACACCATCTCCATCTCCTAACTCGTAACTAGGTGAAATCAACCTAACACCTTGTTCTGCATTCAAGCTGTCGATACCTCTCTTGTTCTCCAACCACCAACCCATAGAATGTGTTGCATTACTTTCATGTTCCATTGTAGCAGACCCATTCGTATCTTGCCTCCCATCCATCTTTTTAACCTCAGTAGTGCACCTCTTGCTTCACCATTTTCCATTCTCCATCAAAATCCCATGATTGGACACCTTAACCACCTGTTTGGCAGGAAACAAATTGGAACCATTTCTCTTCTGGCCATGAGGTCTCTTGATTTTCACCACATCTTCCACTTGAAACTGCATGTCGGTCACACTGTTCAAGCTATCATACCTTTCCTTGCTCTTCATGTGAACTTCTTCTACCTTGCAACATATATCTCTAATTTCTGACACCCTGTCAGCCTCATTTGTTTTTTCCCAGGACCCAATTTGGTGACAATTTTCATGAATAGTGTCTACCCCTCAGCAACATGCATGAAGACACGCCAGTGGATGAGTGTGGGGTGTTACAATAGCCCCACAATCTGCCCTGAACAGAATTCTATAGATTATTTCCCATAAGCACTGAATATTCTATGCTTTCATTTAGTATTCTGTTCACCCACTCCATCATTCCAGTCCCCTGAAATGCTTGATGCTAAATGAATTCAAAAACACCTGCATGGTACGGTACTTAAATTGAACCTGATTGTCAGTAGCTATCTCCAGAGGAATGCCCTCCCTCCTGAATAGAATAGATAACAATTAAATGACAGAGTGCCTGGCAGCTCCCTCGTAAACTTTCACTCCACCCACCTACTAAAATAATCAACTACCACCAAAGCAAATCTCATGCTGGTAGGCAATCATACATAACCCCAAATAAAGTCCATACCTATCTTCACCCAAGGCCCTTTAGGAAGTTCAACAGGGGATAGTGGAATTTTATAAACCTATCAGCCTCATTACATCCAGTACAATTGCACAAGATCGCCTCAACCTCATCATCCATGCCTGGCCAATACTAGTAAATATGCACTCTCTTCCTGGTACCAGTCATTCCTACATGTCTTTGATGGGCCAACTCCATCAACCAGTCACTCAAATCCGCTGGAGGAATCAACAAATTTCCTTGCAAAACTAACTCCCATTCTACTGACAACTCGTCATTAACTTTGAAGTAAGGCCTGAACTCTGCTCCCACATTTCTTTCCTGGAAGCAATACTTGGTGATGAATCTCCTCAGGACAAACTTGCATGCATCACTTTTTGAGCAAGTATTCCATTCCCAAAGTGTTATCGCACCATCAGCAACTATCACCACATCAGTCCTTGCACCCACACTCAAGTTCATCTTCTTTTTAATCACTGGTGCCTCCATCCGCAGGGCATCTAGAAAGGAAATTGGCTCTGGAATTCCTTGCTATGGAAATATGCTTTATATCAAAATTGAATTTGTACATTCTTCCGAACAACCAAACCAACTATGACTAGCATGAGTCAAATACTTCCCGGATAGTAGAAACACTAAAGGTTTGTGGTCTGTCATAAGTGTGAACTTTCTACCCCAAAGGTAGGCAGAACAATGCTTGTCACCCACACATACTCCAAGGCTTCCCTCTGAATAGTGCCGCAGTTCAGCTGGTCTATAGATACACATCTTGAAGCGAATGCTACCATGTTTTCTTTTCCATCTACTAACTGGGTGAAGACTGCCCCAAAGCCAACACTACTAGCATCTACTGTCACAGTAAATGAAACGTCATGCCTGAACTCACTAAGAGCTGGAGTTTTGAAAAATCAATTTCAGATTCTAAAACATTTCTTGTTCACCATTGCGCCACACATACCTCTCACCCTTGAATAGGATTTTCCTGAGAGGTTCAGCTTGTAGGGCAATATCATCTATAAATCAGGAATCATTCTTACACATGCCCAGGAATTATCTCAGTTGTTCGTTATCCTCAGGGCTTTCTTTGATGACATTTACTAAATCTGCCTTTGTTTTGATGCCCATTCATGATAACACTTGACCAGATACTCCACTTCAGCCAATATGAAGCAGGATGTCTCCTTCTTCACAGTAAACCCAAGGTTTTGCAGAGTACACAACACCTCATCCACTAT